>NW_010556347.1:0-15329 GCF_000687285.1 Phaethon lepturus | reverse complement strand
AGCAGGAAACTGGCATGGCTTGTGCCAGTAGTCATGCTGTATTTTCCACCACTCAAGGCCCTCAGGAGAGGATCCTGCACAATGAACTCAGTAAATGATTTTGTCCAACACAGCTTCTCTGTGCTCAATCTGGTGAAGTCCAACATCAGACCCTTTCCATGTGTTCGTAAGATACAGTGATATAAAGAAAAAATATCAGATAACAAAATTCCTTTCACAGTGAACAGGAAAATTTTCATGGAGAAAAGCACTCTGCACAGCTGGAGGACCACACAGATCAACCTCATTTGCCAGAGTATAGCAATGATCTCATTTCTGTGCATGATGTAGTTAAAACAGGGAGGTCTAATTAAAGCTTGCTTTGGATGGAGAAATAGTATCAAGAGCAGGGAGAAGTGGAAGGATTGGTTTACTCTGTGGCTATCATCTTAACAGAGCTAGGAGACAGACTTCTCAGATTGTAGGTTAGTTCCTTTGGAAACATTACCTTCTGTTTCCTTCCAAATAGACAAGTAAGAGCTGTCAAGAGCCTGTGGGAATATCCAACTGAAGTAGGTAGAAAAGGACACAACAATCACAAAGTGAGTATTGGAGGCAGAGGGAGCCATGCTAATTTTTGTTTCCAGTGATGGGACATCTAACTGCTGCATGTAAGTACAAATAGGTTCACTATGGGAGTCTGTAGATCGCACACAGAGCAAACATATTGCTGCCATAGCTGATGTAAGGTCTTTCACGAAATCATACTGTGCTTGGACTTGTGTTTATGGCAGGAGCTGCTGAGTGTGTCACTGACAGAATGGAAAACTTTGTGTTAAAGAAAACATCTAAAACAAAATTATTGCTCCTGGACTCTGAGGAAATAAAAGTCTCTGAAATGAATATGTTGTTTTTCTCTGTAACTAGGTAAAAAGGTGCTGCCAACAGTACACTGAGTGGGGTGTAGTATTTCTGTCATCTCTGTCTACCCACATTTTAAAGCTCCTTGCAGAAGCAAGGGTCGGGAGTTCAAATTAGTTGCTCTTATCAGGTGGAGACTGAGTGGGGTGTAGTATTTCTGTCATCTCTGTCTACCCACATTTTAAAGCTCCTTGCAGAAGCAAGGGTCGGGAGTTCAAATTAGTTGCTCCTATCAGGTGGACAAGGAATTTTCTTCAGTGGCTTTAGATCTCCTTGTGAACAGACAGGTAAGGAACCTATAGCTGGTAGCCAAAGCAGGTAAAAGAGACTGTCTAATAATTTGCAAGAATTGAAAAACTAAGAGGTTGACAGTATTTGCATTTGTGGTTTTTTTACCAGTTCTTCATGCTGTTTTCTATAATTTATCTCATCACCTGAATTCTTCCCCACCTACTTTGCCTTGTTTTTCCCTCCAGCTAATATCAGAAATTTTTAATACCCAGTATTGGTAGAATTCTGTATCCATAGAAGCTGCGACAGGAATTTTAATGTTTACTAATGACAATGAATCAAGACATTGCTCAGACTGCCATACTACACATAAATTGGGGAGGTGTGGAAGGGTGCCTGTTACCTTACTCACTCTGTTGGAAAACAGTATTCAGCCAGATCGTCATCAGGCTGTATCTCTAGAGCTGGCTGTTGGTCTCCAGGTGAAGCTTCAGTGACTCAACACCAAAGCTATTTCCCAAGGCAGGTGGTCAGTTTAATTTTGCAATGTAAAATAGCGTGAATGTCTAAACATTTCCAGCCAGATTTTCAATGGAGGTATAAATCAGCTGGTAGACTGTTACCATGAGTGCTGGGGGATTGTGTGTCTCAGTTGCAGCAGCAGCAAACCTGAATTTGAAAGTCCCAGCTGAGCTCCATCCATTACAGTGGTGTTTTAAACACATCAATCTAATACTCTGTCCTCAATCAGCCAGAAGATTCCTTTGTAACCTAAATGATTTCCAGGTTTCACTTGCCCACTGAGGATATTATTTCAGATTATATTTCCCCAAGTATGTTAGCATGCATTTTCCAAGATGAATCCTGTGTTATTTTCGGCCCACATTTCAAATGCCTGTGTGTTATTTCTCTGTCATCTTTCATTTGCAGTTCTTCATCTCATATGTATATTTTCTTAAACTTTAGTTTGTATATAAATGGATTTAAAACATTACTGCACACCTTCCCAAGTTTAGCATGTTCTTGGCTAACAGTCCTTTCTGTTTGTAGGCACAGAATCAAAGAAGATAAATTTACAGGAGATCTGAAGAGGTCTCCTGGTCTGTTCCCTGCTCCACCATAGCATCAGCACTACCTAAATTGTTCCTATCAAGCATTTGCCTGGTCTTTGCTTAAAAGTCTCTGAAATTAAAAATTCTATGATTTCTCTAGTCAATGTATTCTGTCCTATTCTATTAACCAGCCTTACCAACAGAAAAAGTGTCGCAGTGTTTAGTTTAACTTTCCCCTGAAAGACTTGCAACGGCTGAATAATCACCACTTTGCTCCTTTGTCTTAACCATTTTCATGTCTTCTTTCAGGTTGACCAGAAATCCGTGCCCCCTTAAAGATATGCTTCTGAGTAATTTTTAGTGAGGGTGAAAGAAAGGAATATTACCCATTCCTTAACAGATTCATTATTACTTTTTTTTGTTGTTTTCCAGGTTTTGCTTGAGAGTGGTCCATAACAAAAGAGGATTTCGGAAGAGATCCCAAGGAAATGCTTTGACTTGCCATTTTAAAAGTTTAACAGCACAGCAACTATGATTGTTAATAGCCACACAAAGACATCTTAGGAAATGTTTTACACAAAAGACACAGAGAGACCACATTCTAAGAAATCACAGTTGTATTTGGCAGTGTAGTGATTGTAGGTCAATTCTTGGATTTTAAGGCAGCAGTTTGCTGTCGGTGGAGGGAGTCAGCCTGACAGGGACAGTGACTTCAGCCTGCAGCCCTCTGGACCAAATACTTTATGGAAAACAGAGTGGGGTTTACATTCATTTGACTGCTCCTCCAGATCCCTCAGTGAGGGGCAAATATGGACTGATAAATTCATTATTACTGCCTTCATGCCATTTCCTTCCTGGTCTTCTGACCCCAGACCACTATGAAGAATGAAAAATATTTTGTGTCTGCAGCCGTTGGTCACTGAGCAAGTTACTGCAACCATCTTTTCGCTTAATGTGACTCACTGAATAGCCATTGGTTGGTAGCAACTTCTGGTAACTATGGGCCTCAGTTGGATCTCATCCAGTCTCTCGCAGACCAATTCAACACTCAGAGAGACAGAAAAATCTTTCCATTGACTTTAAAAAGCATAAGCTTGGGCTGTGTCCATAGACTTTACCTTCTATCACAGTGTTCTGAGCCACTTAGCTTTTACTTCTAACCTTTTAAAGTCTATCTCTCACTCAGCCACAAGTAAAGCTAAAGACTGCCTCTAAAACTGACTGAAAATTATGTTTTCATTTTATCTTAATCCATAAATATTTCACACCGGTGTGTGGCTGAAGAGAGTCAGGCCCCTGACACGCCAGGAGGTTTTAGCAGGATTACATTAGCACAGGTCAAAGATGACCCCTGGAGGACTAATAAATGCTGGCATAACAGCGTGCTGGGGTTACAGTTGTGCTGAGTCTTTAAAGAGAGATTTCTCTGCCTTTAATCAAGTGTCTTACGGATTCAGATTACTAAATGCTTTTTAGGAGTTCATGAACAGGGAAGCAGTGTTGGCAGAGAGCTGGTGAAGGGCAGGATGGTATTAGCACTAGTTCTCTTATTGGGGTCAAGGGAAAGCTTTGCTTAGCCTGTCACCCCTTTCTCTGGTTGGGCCACTTCCAAATTTCTCTTTTTTCAGGAGGACAGTGGGAATGGACAGTGGGAAACTGCATGCATCAGCTGATCTCAAAATGACCAGTGTCTGCCTGTGTTCAATTTCTCTTCTATCATTTGTTTACTTCCTTTTCACACTTTCTTCCTTTCAGGCCATTCTTTCTTCCTCTCCTTTCTGCTCCTTCACATTCTTTCACCCATATCTCTTTTTCATTCCCATCTGCACTTTTCCACCAGCTTATTTGGTTGGTTTTCATCATTTATTTATTTACATGTTATTATTTCAATTGCACCAACAAGCCTGAGTGAAGATTGAGTTCCCATTGTACAACTTAAATACATAGCAAAATACAATCCCCATCCTGAAGAGTTTATACTTTGAGTGGCCAAGAACAGAGAAACAAAATGAGTTTCCCAAGGTCCTACAGCAGGTCAGTGGCAGAGCAGAAATTAGTGCTGAAGTGTCTCAGCTTGGTCGCCTGAGTCTAAGCCTAGTCACTGTCTACTACATCTGTTACTTTTCTTCCTCTCTTCGTGTGTAAAATTACACATTTTGTTCCTGGTAGTCTTGATCATCTGCCCACACAGGACCAACTTGGGGAATAGTAGGCAGAGTTTTTGTCTGATTGATGCTGTCTATGGACGTTGTCTTCCCATACCTTTTCCCAGAATTTCGTCCCCAAAGTTGAGCCATCTCCTGGGATTTGCATATAAAAGTACTGTGTCTGAAATTCCATCTGCTTTTGCTCCAAAGCCACAATACACTTGGTGCACTGTATGGGCAAGGCTGAGCCTGTTCTCAAAGCCAGACTTGTCCACTGCTTTTCAAGCATGCTCCTCAGCTTTTAGCACTCTCTGGAGGAGGAGAGTCTGAATGCTTTCTGCTCCTTAAGGAGGTATGCTATTTACATACCTTGGGTTCAGCTTGCTTAACCACAGAAGAGACACTCTGAGCCCTTGTTGCAACCAGGCTTGTGGATAGAAAGCCACCGAGCCTGGCCTGCTTAGCCCTGCTGCTCACCTCACAATACAGCTATAAACCAGCCATTCTTCCACTTACTGCAGCAACCGGGAACATTCAGGAACTAACACATTTCTAGAATAAATTGCTTCAGAGCTGTGTTTCCCTATGAGAATGAGGGATGAAATTATCTTCTTAACCTTTTTCACCTTGCCCTTGCCACCTTTGTCACCCAGCTTTTGGTGGAAACTGCAGGGGTACTTCGAAGAGCTCATATGTGAAATAACCAAGGAGGTCCATGCAAAAAAGCACCTTTACAAGACGAATCTTGAGAGATTTTCCCCTCTCCCTCCTCCTTTTTCCTAAATATTCTCCTCACTGGAACTAAACATAGGGTATTATCACTTCAACAGTCACCAGGTAAAAAAAAAGCCTGTATTTTCAGTTACTTGAACAAGTGCTTATTTAAATGGTCCTTTTCCAGCCCTGTGCAAAGAAAGCTGAATTTATAATCAGTAACTTTGTCAAAGTCAGTCTGAGCCCTATTGGCATCTAAGAAAGCCAAACAAAGATAAACCCCAAACCCAGCACACAAGCTTATTTGAGTGGCAAACAGAAGGCATAAAATTAAGAATCTCCATGGATGGTTTCCTCTCCACAGAAAGTCCTGAGTTTGGAGACATTTTGACAAGCCAAATGCTGGGGTTGTATGATTATAGGTGCTGCTGTCAGTAGATTTATTTTGTGGGTCTCTTCAGAGATTATCTCCAGTTCTGTGGTTTTGTATTCTGATGCAGGGCCCGTTTTGTATTTCGATTGCGTATGTGTTGGAGATATTCATTAGGCTTTCAGAAGGATATTCCATAGCTGTAAGCCTTTTAAATCACATACAATGTGTTTCTTATTTCCCTATGGCATTCTGCTTGCATCTGCTTGGTATGTGGAACGTCCAGGCCAGCCGCATTTCAGTGGACCGTTTGTCTCCCAGTGATGGAGCACGTGGCTGATAATACAGGGACATGTAAGCATTCATGGTGCTTTTCTTTTGAAAGCACGTGCCTAGTATTTAACACAGTCAATACTTTTGGGACAAAAACAAGACAAAATTGTCCTCTGTACCCAAGAAGAAGGGAAAATATTGGAGCATTTGTGCTTGCGGAAACTTCGCTTTTAAGGTTCATAGAAAATAGACTTGAAACACCTCCTCCTAAGGCAATGATGAGGATTCATAAAGAATGTTGATTATGTTTACTAGTTTATTTTCTAGCAAAAACCCTCGATCTGTCTCAGTGTCTACAGATTCAGTGCATTACTGCTTCACAAGATTCCTGCTTCACAATGAAATAGTTTACTGAGGGCTGCAGCAGGCAAGCAGGGCGAAGCCTGAGAAGTGCTGCAAGAATGTCTGAGAGGGAAATCCTCCTCTTCTCCCTTTTTTTTCCTTTCTACACTCATCACAAAGGAGCAAGGAAAAAAGCCTAAGACATGGGCTGGGATTCCTTAAATTCCTCAAACACCATGCAGCTGCCTACATGCCCTTGCCTCTACCAAGTGTTTTCCCACAGGTCACTAAGCATCTGAACATCTGCTGCTGGATAGATGTACTTCACTCCTTTCCCTGACCAGGGTGAGTGCATTGAACCCTACTTAAGCTCTTTTAGTCTCCACAGGAGCTCTCCATGTAGTTCAGCTGCAGAGTTGAG
This sequence comes from Phaethon lepturus, assembly GCF_000687285.1. Classification (NCBI taxonomy): domain Eukaryota; kingdom Metazoa; phylum Chordata; class Aves; order Phaethontiformes; family Phaethontidae; genus Phaethon; species Phaethon lepturus. Next base: position 8,879 of record NW_010556347.1, on the reverse strand, counting down.
TCTAATCAATGTTTTCAGAGCACACTTCCTAGGTGAGGCTCCACACACAGAAGCCAGAAAAGGAGTTTCTTTCCTTGCCTCGTGCTGGGCACTTGCATGCAATAGTTAACATCCAAGGTCAGATCTCTCTTCAGCACAAGCACGTGTACATTCGTATCTCCAAAACAGATGGTGAATACTCAGGCCAACAACTTCAGAAGAAGATACTAAGACGGCCTCCCTTCCACAGATAGCTCTGTGGTTGGATGTTCAGCTCTAATGCGGTAATCATAGTACGCAGAGCGGGGACTGAATCTGAATGCGGCACAGGCTGTTCTTCTCATAGAAGACTGTACCTTGCAAGCAGGAGCTTTCTTGGCACAAACACAAAGCTCTAGAAGTGAATACATCGGTGGGAAGCCCAAAGAGGGATGGATGATCTCCTACAGAACACTAATACTATGCGGTCTCCCATTTATTGGTGACTACGTATGTGTCTACCCTAGTTTTTTGGGATGCAGTGTTTTGGTATGCCTGACTCTCCACAGTGTTATTTTCTGGGTGCCTTGCTCAATCAAGGTCTCTGAATTCCATTGAATGTTCTGGGTGCCTAAAAGCTACGAATCCTTTCATGGATCTAGCATGGAAAGGTTCCTCACGGGACTGGGTAGACCTGCTAGAAGAACTCCACAGTTATCAGGACAGCTGTTCTCCTGGCCTTCACTTTTCAGCAATTTCCAGTTTTATGTAAAAAGGATGTTGGTTGTATATTTTACTACTTCCAAAATTAAGACATTTAGTGAGACAGAGTTTCAGCTGCATTAAGCCATAATGGTTCATTAAAATTGTGAATGTCAGTTCACATTCACTAAGGAACTGCCATGGTTTTAGTCTTTTTACTGCTTATTAATGTTATTCAAAGATTTTAAAATCCCAGTATCGTGCTTTTTAATGGGGAAAACTGCGGTGTTTTAGTAACTCAGAATCTTAACAAGACATAACTGTACCCATTTTGTTTCCCCACTTAAAATTTTGCACGGCATGACGGAGCAGGACGCGCCATCAAATGGGCTCAGTATCCCCTTTCACAAATAAAGCGTGTACAAAGTGTGTCAGCATTTCAACTGGGGCCCTTCTCCTGAAGGCCCTTAATTAGTGCAGAACGCAGACTTCAGTTCTTTTGCCAGGGTAGATGAAAATGATTTTGGAAGACAGCCCAGACAGAGGAATTTGTCATAGGTTCCAACTCTAAGAACCAAGTGTACAGCTTATGCAAATCACTTTGCTAAACACAGATTCTGTGTTAATTTTTTTAAGGCTTTTTCTCTGACTAGCAACAAGAGCTCACTTGCCAGATCTTGTCTGAAATGAAAAAGAAGTGATTCCTTCTCTGCACCCAAGAAAAGAAAAATGTTTCTAGTCTAAAACATGTCAAGAAAGAGCTGGGATGTAAGAATAAGGCAAATGTTCATAGGAAGTAGAAATGGAAAAGCCCGATGACATCACCGCTCCATCTGCCCAGGGCCGTCAGATTCCGCAGTACAATGTGCTCCACAGTACATTGAAGATGAGGCTGGAAGAAGCACTGAGCAGTGTCTCAGACTGCACTGAAGAAATGGCTCTACAAATTGAATGTCAGACCATTTTCCTAATAACTGGCAGGTGCCGTCACCGTTCCTTCCAATAGACCTATTCATAGCGCATAAAGCTGAATGCAGGTAGGTCTCACATCTGTTTCAAATTATTAATGCTGAATTTTGTCAACTGTTATCAAGTTGTTTGGTGCTTTAAAATTTGCCAAAGCAACATTAGAAATATTGACAATATCAGCAAGAAGGCAAAGCTTGAATGCGAATTACCCAGTTTCACATTTTAAGTTTTTCAAATCTGCGTATGTACCTACATCAGAGATGAGATTCAGCTCCAAAACCAAGACCTGACCTCATATACCTTGTTCAACCACACAATTATTATGCCTCCTTTTACAAGTTCCTCAAGGTGCCTCAAAATGCCAGAGTTCCAGCACTTCCCTCAATGAAAAAATTAAACAAAATTCCAAAAAACAGGCACTGAGAGTTCATCAAAGAGAAACTGGATAAAAGCTTTAGGCTTTGGAGCCTGTCTGGTTCAATAAAGGCCATGAAGTGATGGCACTGGTGTGTTAATGCCAGGATAGATTAAAAAAAAAGATATATTCTCCTTTTTAAAAATGTAAATAATTTCACAAATATCTATGTTTCTTGGCTGTTTTTAAAGCAACTTCTTTTTTTCTCCCTTATTTTTTTATCTGCAGAATTTTTTCAGGAGAGCGCTGAGTTCAGTGAAAGGAGAAGACCAATCTGGCGTTGAAGCAGAGCTATTGCTATTGAAAGTAGGATTGTCACCACAAGCAGTATGCCATAAACACATCAAGGCTTAAGCAAAAAATCACTGGTTGAGGTTAAATCTTAGACTTAACCACGGTCAGAAAGTATGGTTTTAAAGTTGATGATACCTTTACACTAGATGCTGGTTAGTATTTAAAGCTCTCTTATGTAACAGTGCTTAGCTATTGCAGGGGTTTTGTTTGTTTGTTTGTTCTTAAGTACAACACCTGCAAAATTTCAGAAGTACAGTTTTTATAGTCTTGTAAAAGCAGTGGGAGGAGAAAGAACTTCATTCAGATTTAGCCACAACACTGTGATGGGACTTCAGAGGAATGTTGTCTTAGTTTCTCTGCTTCCCATGGTAGAAGGGCTAAGTATTTCCTTCTTTCCTGCTTCATCCTTCACAAACCAGCAGAGATCTGAAGCAAAACCTTCAGTTACGTCAGCGAGGCCACGTTTTGTCTCAAGGTCCTGTTAGAGCAACATGTGAACTTGCCCATCCCTTACTGCATTTAAGCTGTTTCAGCTGATTGAACTTACAGGCATTTCAGATGAAGAAAACATAGGTACTGAATGCTGCTGCAGGCTAAAAAAAAAAAAAAAAAAAATCAGTTGCTGCCTTTTGCAAAGGAAACATGTTGGTCAGAGAATAAGCTGCATTCCCAGTAGTATCTTTGAAGTTGACACAAAGCATTTCTAGGAATTATGCATGTTTCTTTCGACGGCAATTCAATGCGTTTGTCTCTCTCTCTCCCCCACCTGCCCAAATCTTTAGCTTCAGTTCGACAGAGTGGCTGAGAACAGCCACTGACATCCTTACCCAGACAAATAAATATAAAAAAACCCCTAGGGCCTGTTCCGACAGAGTGGCTGAGACCAGCCACTGACATCCTTACCCAGACAAATAAATGTAAAAAAACCCCTGAGGCCTGATTGTATCCGTCATTTGTACCAACACTTGTGGGCTGCGAAGGCTGAAAACAATCCTCCCCCCTCCTGTGCCAGGACCGCGCAGTTATTGTTGTCCTCGCTGTTTTGTCCTGCGGCAGTGCCCCCGGGGTCCCCCGCACGGAGCCCAGGGGGACAGCGAGCGAAACCCAGCCCAAGCCGTGACCCCCTCGCAAATCACTTGAGCAGATGAACAAGGGGGAGATGATGCTTGCTATTTCCATTTTGCAGTCAGAGAGGCGAGACCCGGGGGCAGCAGCACCAGAGGCACCCAGAAAGCCTCTGGGAGGGACAGGAGCTGAGCCCGGAGCTTGTAGGTCCCAGGCCCGTCGGCTCTGTCGGCCAAAGGAGTCATGGTCTCTCACGAGACAGCTCCTGCCCCTCCAGCGTATGGCCGCTGCTCCCTGTTAGCACTTCCTGGGGCCCCGGGCCTGGCGGGGAGACAAGTCTGCGGGAAGTTGGCTGCGGCGTGAGGCTCTTCCCGGCGGCTGCCAGCCACCTCTGGCAGCTCCCTGAAATTCCCTCAGCCCGGGCCGGGGCGAGCGAGGGCAGGTACCTGCCCGAGGGCCGCAGCAGGGCCAGTCCTCTGGAGGAGCAGCTTCTGCGCCTCAAGAGCAGCCGCCAGGTCCCCCACATCCTCACGGGGAGCATGGGTATGTCTTCAGTTCCTAGACAGGTCACGTCAGCTGCCATTTGCCACCAATTTGCACAGTGCGGTCAGACTTTCCAACTCAACCTGAGGAGGTGGCTCCCCTCCTCTCCGGCCCCTCTCCCTGCAAGCTGTTGTTTGTAGTGAGCACCCCGTTACCCCTCCCCAAATCCCGCAGCTTCCCTGGCTTTGTCTCACCTCCCTGCGACACCCGTCTCCCTTTTCGCTTGCCCCTAGCCCCTTCCGTGCAGCACACGCCGGCGTTTCGGGCACCATGGCGGTTGCGGGAGTGCCGATTCCCTGCCGTGCGCGCCCTGCCCTGTCCGTCACCGCAAGCTCTCCATTGCTGGTGTGAGAGCATTCCCCACTACACCGAGACAACTCGCTTACATCTGCTCCTCCATCTCTGCACCGGTCTCGTTTTACAACATATAAACTGTATCTTCCCCCCTTTATTTCATTTTGTTCTCTGCTGTTCTTCAACTTTGTGCCTTGTGCGTATCTGAACAAGTCTGGTAGTACTTGTATTAGTCTTGTATTTTCTATTTATGATCTATGTACAGTTTAATTCCTATTATGTCTATTTGGTTCCTATATAAAGTGAAGTTTATTTCTGGGGCTGATCCAAAACTGGAAGGAAAATGTCATCACTTTTTTTCTCCCCATCAAAATTTGAGGTTTCACATTTAGCTCTCTGAGTGGGTAAGAGTTTTGCTATTTTCAGAAACATTTTAGTCAAAACCTCCAACTCTGTTGTCCAACAAAATCTGAAATCGTGCTGAAAGTTTTCACTGAAGCTTTGAGTTCCAGCCAGCTCTGCTCTACTGCTGCAGTCCTAAAATAATATCACTTTGTGGCCATTTCCTAATAAATAGCTGCCAGGTTGGGGGGAAAACAGTCCTTTCTCTTTAAAAGGACTGCCTGCCCGGTAGACTCCATCTCACGCAATAACAACACGATGCCCAAAAGAAACCAGAAAGATGCCCCAGGTTCTACAGACCCAAATTTTGAAAGGAATTTCAAGATTGGTAAACTCTACGAATGGGCAGAGCAAGGCTCTTTGCAAGCAATGTACATTCTGTTTCCTGTGTTAGCCATGCACATTTAGCACAGGAAAAGCACTTTGAAATGTCATCATTAACACCAATCAAAAGATGAAGCAGAACTTCTCAGGAGGTAACAATCACAAAAGCAGCACAAGTTCAGAGAAGTTTTACAGCTTATATCATGGGTAAAACCTGCTTTTTTGCTGTATTCACAACCTTGCTTCATTACAGGATGGCTGAGGTACTCAGAAAATGATCTGGGAAGACATATCCCAGCACATGGCTGGGTCACTTGGGGGTGGACCACAATGGGCTCAGGAGGGTTTTGTTACCTCACGGCTTTGGACTTCATCCCTGCACCTTCCTGGCCTGTGTTGCAGCTCCCAATTCCATGGTTCAGAGCCGGACATCCCACGTGGCAGGCATACAAAATGGTATTACTGACAGGTACAAACACACGAGCATTGCACAGTGGATCATTTTAAGAAGTGCATGTTGCTGTGCACCCTGTTTCCAAGAGGACCAGAAGAAGCAAGGACCTTAAATCAGATTGTAACAGTTCCAGGTGAGCAGCAAGCATGTGAGGTATGATGTCTTCACTGCTTTTCCTGGTTATGGAAAAAAATACGTATGTGGTACTGCTCATGTGCATAATGCCGAGGAGATCTGTCCACCACAGCAATGAAATACTCAGCACTTAAGCACACGCTGAATTTCATGAAGGTGCTTAATTGCCTTTGCTTTCTGTGGGCTGGATTATTTTTTTAAACCTTTAGAGTCCTTTGCCAAACTGATGGACTTGAATCACTCCACTGAGGTCTCCAAAAGATAAGACAGTAAGAGCACTTATCCTAGAGTCCTAGTGAACCCACTATTCCTCTCGGTAGAAGAAATCAGTGGCAGAGACCCAAACCCGACCACGGTCTTTGTCAGGTGATGCTCTTGCCCTGCACAGGGACGTCCCAGCTCTGCATTCTGCACGCGGCTCTCGTGGCAGCTGCCTACAACAACGGGGGCTCTATTGCTTCTCGCCCAGGCAGGAAAGCAGAAGCATGGTGGAAACATAAGCTACTCAGACAAGATTAAATGCAAGACATGCAGTGATGAACACCACAAGAAGCATTTAGGTTTCTATTCTTGGGTCTGTGCCCTACTGCCTCGAGTAGATGCCACTCTGGGACTACTGAGCTCACCTCCACCATTTGTGGGTTCCTCGTCCCCACTGCAGATAAGTAAATGTGCTGGAGTCCTACTTGAGCTCAGCTAGCAGAGGTTTCTCAGTAAACCTGTGAGCAGCTTTGCAGCTGAATGCAAAGACAGCAGCATTTCCACTACTACTATCATAAAAGACGTCACTAGGACAGACCTGTGTTGATCACAGAGCTCTGCCAGTTCATACCAGCCCTTGATGTGACTGACTGTGCTTTCCTCTAAATCAGAAAACAAAGTTGTTTTCACAAATAAGCAAAGGGGTCAGAGGGAAAAATTTCCATTAAGGCAGAAATTTTCAGGCTATTTCAGATTCCAACTTTATGCAGAAGCAATTAACAAACACACACGTGTTGTATGTCTGATCTTGGTAAATTCTGTCCCAAATCAGAACAGTGCTGTGATTAACTGCATGGGTTGCACTGCATGGTCTTCCTGTGACAGTTGGAAGACCAGTCTTTTCCCTTGATAACGCCTGAGTGTCAGGTTCAGGGAGCCTGTGTAGATTTGGTGGCCATGCCTTCTCCCCTGTCTGAGATTAGCTACCATCTGGTAATCCTTTGGAGAAGAACCTTTCCCAATTGTCGCTTCCTTTGTCTGATGGTCTGTAACATCTGACCTCTGCTTCACAGGTCGTGGCCTTCACCTCCTTTCTTTCCAATAGGAATAATGACAGCAGGGTTAAGTTTATATGATACCTCTGGTAAGTGCTACTTGTGAGCACTGGGCTTTCGCAGCGCTCCTCCTTTCTTTGATGCTAAAGTTTCTGTTTTGACCTCCTTGCAACATTAAATCAGTCTACCCTATCTGCCACCAATCTGGCCCCCTGGTTTGCAGGGATCTGCACTTCTGTTTCTCTCTCCTGCCTCATGGTCTGTGAAAACCCTGAGCTGAAGGTGTGTCCCTGTTCACTTCACAAGGGTAATTTTTTTTCTTTTCCCTTAATCAGAGACTTAAATTTTCCCTCTCGTTCAATTGTATAGCCCTTATTCCTCGTTCCATGTGTAACTGATGGACTAAAGGGCCACCAACCATCACAGCAAGAGACAATCTCGGCCCCAAAGCACTTCCTCTCTGATGTCAATCAGGGGACATTTTTCATTTTTGTTTATTAAAGGACTGAATTCCATGGCAAGACTCGAATCAGCTGCTGTGAGAACAAGACTTCATGTTAAGTGACTTCCCTAAGTTCATGGCAGCATGTTCTGGGAAGACAATTCTGAATGTCTGTCCTCACTTCTAACAGCACAAGTGCATCCCTCCTTACCCAGACCCTGCACAATCGTCACTGACAAGAATAGTATTTCCACTTGTGGGCTTCAGTAATAGCAGGACTCTCCATGGTGTTCCAGTGTCATTCTTCTTACCATGGTGCAGTGTCTTCCCATTCTCATTACACAGACTGAAAAGCTCAAGCTGACAAAGAAGTCTTCTGCACTGAATTTAGGGTCCACCTAAACGATAACAGCCTTGGAAGCAAGCATCTACCCACATGTAAGAGTTATAGACATATATAGAAATACAAATTCTCCTTGCATGAACCTGCCAATTCCTGGTCTTGGGGTGGAATCTCTCCCTGTGCAATGATACGATTTTACTTTCTGTGGCCATTCAGGCATGTGTTTCTGAAGAATTCAGACAGATGCTAGTGTTTTGCTCCCCTGGAAATCAGCTCGGGTCAGACACCTAATCACTTTTAGGTCCCTTAGCTGCCGTAAGAGTGGCAAGGAGAGACACTGAATGCACTGGCAGTTCACTGATACACCTGCTAGTATCCCGAGAACCAGACTGTGCGAGTGCCACAGCCATCTCTCGCCAGTCGCTGCCACTGCCTGGGATTACAGAGCAACGTTGCGCTCACAAGCCCTGCAAGCGTGTGGCTTCACTGCGTGGCCGGCACAGGGACGGATGAGCAATCTGAATCCCTGCCTCTGGCAGGAAGCAAGGTGAGAGAGGTGAGAGCAACCATCCCCAGGTCACCTTGGGAGGAAGCCACAGGCCCAGGCCTGCCTCAGCCTGTGACGGCTCAGGGACCCTCAGGCATCTATTACCTACCTCTGTGTCTGATTTTGTCCCAGGGCACCTCTTCCCTGTCTCTCCGAGGTGTGGTTAGCTGTCATGCTGCTTTCAGTCATGTGCAGATTTCGGTATGCAATTCCTGGCTGGGGAAGGCTGGAAACTCCTGAGGCACAATTCACTGCCAAGATGCATTGAAGAGGTACGGCCAGATACCGCTGCCACTGTGATCAGGTGCAATTTCCTTTCCAGGTGCTTTTTTCAGTCTTGTTTCTCTGACACACCTATGCAAGTGCCACACAGTTCACTGGAAAAAAAGGTGTTCTCACCACTGTTACTGTCTCTAGGGGCATTCTGCATTTGGTCCCCTGCTTTCTCGTTGCTGGGGGGTCGGGCTGGAATGCTGCTGCTGCTGCCCCTTTGGCTGGCGGGGGGAAATCCCTGTCAGGCATCCTTTCTTGCTTTGGAAAAGATTTTCCAAATTATTGCTGAAGAGGCTTTTAAAAGTTTAAAGGTTTCAAAATGAAACTATTTCCATTTCAACAGACATGACATAGCTCCAAATAAATTTTGGAGGAGAAGAGGAAAGAAAGAAAAAACACGGTTCCATTCTCGACCTTTGGAAGCAACACTCATCATTTTTTTAAACCTGACCCGCGGCATCCA
>NW_010556346.1:368-602 GCF_000687285.1 Phaethon lepturus | reverse complement strand
GGGGGACCGGCAGAGCACGGAGAACGGTACCCAAATTTCATTCTGCATTTCGTTTAGCTCCCCACGAAATAGTAAGTGTCTGCTGCCTCCGGAGACAGGAGAGGATCAAAGCAAAGCTTCCTCATATGTAACAGACTCCGAATACCTAATAGTCCCTTCTAAAAGGCCTTGTTTTAAACACCAAATACAGAGGCAGATCAAAGCTCAGCTTCTCGTTCTCTAACAGCCCTCAGA
>NW_010556346.1:0-227 GCF_000687285.1 Phaethon lepturus | reverse complement strand
AGCCCCGGAGCCTCCCAAAAACAGGTCCTCCCTTCCCCGGGGTGCTGGGGAGCTCTCCTGGGATGGCAGCGGGTTGCTGGTCTGGGAAGGTACCACCTAGACGAAAGCTATGCGTGAAAACGGGGTGCGATACCTCCTCCCCCCAATTTTAGCTGGCTGCAGCAGAGGCGATGCCAAGAGGGGCGAAGCGGCCCCAGACCCGAGCGCGGAGGAGCGGGCTCGGGGTG
>NW_010556345.1:5419-13635 GCF_000687285.1 Phaethon lepturus | reverse complement strand
CGGTCGGGGCCTTCCGGGGGACCGGTAGTATTTGCGCTGCCCTCTGCTGGCATCTTATTTTTGTACAATTTTAACTGCGTAAGACGCCGGGCAGGCAGGTCTGAGGCTGCCCGTGGGCGAGCAGCCTTCCTCCCTCCCGCTCGGTCAAAGCGTCCGCGCTACCGATGCGTCTCACGGTGCGCGTGTTTGCCCTCCCAAAATACGCCCAGGGCAGGTACCGGTGTTCCCCGCGTGATAACCTGGAGCTTTCCAGGCTAAAGCGCGATCTCATAGTAAAAATTAAAAACCCTTTTGGTTGTACGCAGCTCTTAATTTTTCAGACGATCGTTCGCACCGTTGGTTTGGGCAGGTTCGGTTCTGGTGGTGTATTCGCAGCTCAAGCGTCTGCCTCGCCCGAATTCTGAAAAGCTGCTTATCCTTTACATAGGAAAGCATTGAATATCAAGCTTGTTTTTAAACACAGGAAAATCGCAGGAGAAAGAATGTTTTTTCCCTGCACGTAAATACGGGTGTAAGTGTGAAATGCAGGTGTGCCTCTTACAGGTTTCTGCTCTGAGTGTATGAGGGTTCTTAATAACGAAGTTTCCGCTTCCTCTCAGTTAAGAAGTGTGTGCATGAAGAGATTGAGAGCATTTCTGTGGATTTATCTTTTTTCTTCCTTTGGTACGAGTAGTAGCAGTTCAGAGAATAATAGCAAAACCAGAGGAGCGCTTTAACTTACTTCAGGAGCACTTAGCAAAGTCACTGGCAACAGCAAAATCTGTATGATGTATTTTGTGATTTGTTAAAACGGGCTCTTCCGTATGTCCCTATTCCAATGTGGAATAATGAAACTATTTAGCAATATCTAGAATCAATGCTCTTAAGCAACACGCTGTTCGGTTATACAAGCACTCATTCCTTGGTCTCAATTTATGCAAGTGGTTTCCGTACTTTTTTTTTCTTAACTATATATTGGTATTACTTTCATGAAAGTAAGCATCAAAGACCAGCTTTTCAGGTTTTTGATAGTGTTGTGATAGTTGGTCTTCAGAGCTCGTTCTAGCTTGCGTAAAGCAAGCCTGGTTTTGGTTTGACGGGATTTTGAGGGTTGGTTTTATTAAACCCATAGCACTGCAGTAATTTTTTGGTTGCCGCAGCAATATTGAAGGATTTTGGTTTCTTTTGTACCCAGCATTTAACAGCCGGGGTTAACGATAGCAAGAATCTTAAGGTGCCTCTATTTAATTTTGCAAATGGAAAGCTACCAGAAGTAGCTTTTCTTTTTTTCCTCTCTCCGTCTCCCTCCCTAAGTATGGAGTATCATATCTGAAATTATGGAGAGCATAAATGTGGAAATGTTAAATCTTTTGTTAATGGCTTCGAATTAAGCACACGCTGTCGCAGATGATTTGGAGGACTTATTTAAAGTAAATATACAATTTCAAGCTCAATTATCATTCATAGTTTAACTAAACACAGTGAGATATTAGGTCTGTGAATTTGATACAGTGTTACTTCATAATTATGATGCTTTTTTACAGTAAATTTGATATAGAACAGTTGCTGAAGGAAAGCTGCTGAATAGTGTGACCAACCATTTTATGGGACACATCTGGCGCATTAGTTCAGGATGCGCGCTGCGGAAGAACAGAGCCTTCTGCGCGCAGCGAGAAGGAAGCTAACTCCACATGTATACGTTTTGCGGACATGCGGAGAGGTTAAACAATTACGAGTTAATTGTGTAAGCTAATAGGAGGGGTGTTCGTAATGTCGTTTCAAAATAGCTACGGAGGAAATGGAGGAGAATTATTGTTTTAAAATCTCAAATGAACGGTTTACACCTGTTAATGTTACATTTAGAACAGCTGTTTCTTTTATTATCAGTAAACAGATGCAGAAAGTAATGGAATGTTTTAAAGCAATATGTTAATCCCGTCTTCCACTACTGAACATTCTCACAAGGTCGTGATTAAATATTAACTGTAATGCTGCTGTCCTCTGCAGCTACACAACTCCTACTTATTTTTTTAGTCGCTTTTCTATCTGAAGTAGTAAATGTTTATCCGAAGTTATCGTCGTCTTTCGTCAACCCGTCGCAAGTCTTTTTGCACGTCGGGAATTTTATCGATGGTTTCATTGGGCTGAATCACTTGGCCAAAGTAACCCTGACTTTGGTTTTGCTCAAAGGTTATTTCTGCATTCGGAATTTCACCCTGAAATGAAACAAGCTGTCTTTATAATGGGAGAGGAAAAATTGCTCCTGAGAGCCCAGGCTGCCGCACGCTTCATATAAAGTCCGTGTGAAGTTGCTCGGCATTATAGGCGAAGCTTTGCCAGACCGTGCCCAGCTGGGTCCCGCGCTGCACACGGGGACGGTGCCAGTCGGGTGGTACAGGAGAGGCTCTGGTTTGGCGCGTGGGATTTTTTTGCTTTATGTGAAAATAACCTTAGTTCCTTTATTTTCTGTATGGCATGACAAAGGTATTGTGCTACCGTTTTGAAATACAGAACAGCTACGGTGCTGACAACCTCTTGGGGGGAAAAAAACCCAACTCAAAACTGCAGATGCAATACTATGTGTAGCTAGAAAAAAAACCCGACCCAAAAGAAGGCAAGTATTTCAAAATATTTAAAAATTAGTGCCTAAACTGACCTGAAGATTCCTAGAAACCAGTAGCTGCCACTCAGATGCTCAAAGGTGATACCAGTAGTTCTTCAACTGGAAAATATATCTGTCTGTATTTTAGAACTCTACTATCTGTAAGTGTTCTAAAAAATGTGGCTTTTCAATGAAATAACACGCGATTGTGGAGCTTTACTAACTCAGCACTCCAAGAACGGAAACACAGAAGATTAATACTGTATAACTTGTTTGGCGGATTAGTTTTCAGGAAATGTAGAGACCAATGAATATGGCAGCTGCATTATTAAAATACTGTATTTGAGCCCAGGTCAAATTGTTCATTCATGCATGGAGTAACTCAGCATTAATCGAATCGTTACATTTTTTAGATATTTTAGATCACTGATACTTTTTGCTTCGGCACTTAAAATGCCTGTTTAAGTTAAAATATTCACAAGGAGCAAGCGTTTTGACAGAGGAACGCTGTATGAAGCGTTGCTCTATTTGTTCACTTGTCAGGTCATTGCAGTAACAAAACTGCATTGGTAGAACTAAGGTTCTACTTTATTTCTAACGCCAGGACAGCCTATTTTTGGAGGATTTTAAAGATGCTTAGTCAGGTAAAATGATCAAAGTTGCTATAAAATAACAAAGAGGTAACGTCTTCCCTGGCTCTTGTTAGCCCGCTACTGTTCAGTTCGCTAAGTGAGTGTTCCTCAGGGAAGGTAAGAGAATTTACTTTCTCAGTGAAAAAAAAGCTGGGGGGGAGGAACCCGCTCGTGTGCAAGTAGCTGGAAAAGAGCCCTGTCATCTCGCTTCAAAAGAATGGCAAGGAAAATTCTTTTGGAGAGAATTTGCGTTTATTTCATATAAAGCAGTTGTTGAAAGGCAAGTGGTTTCAGCTGGAAGGAGCGGATCTAGGTACGATTCTTGACAAAGTTGGCCAAAACTGACTTGTGATAAATAGATTATTTCAAAGCATCGTGCTGATGGATTTCTGCTCTTCCTCACTTAAGAGTTTGACTATCATTTAGTCAGTTAACATTCCTGATGTTCCCTGACAGCTTAGGTGTGTACAATTTAGAACAAGAACCTGTTAATAGTTACTGAGGCGTGTGAAACTACAGAGTGGGGTTCTAGAAAGGTGTTCCCTCATGAGAGGAATTCATGCAGTTACTCCTCCCACAAGGTAGCTACCTCCATTACGGAACGCTTCCTTAATTGTTGCACTTAAATCTTCCCATTCAGCTTCAAAACCCCCTTTTTCAGAACTGCTTGCCCAAGACTCCATTGCCATTTAGGAGAGCCGTAACTTCTATGCTTTATTTATGACGACCTTTGAGCAACTGAAAATGCTCCCAACTCCTCCAAATCAAGTGTGGATTTGAAACTTCCATTTTGCTTGACGTTTGCAAATAAGTAAATGTGATGATGCATCGACTACAACAGCAATAAAATGGATACTGGCCTTTTAGGATTGTCGTATTTTACGCCGTTAGCGAGCTTCACTGTAAAACCTGACAAGGCTTCGCAGTGCGCCAACCACTTGTAGGTTATGGAAGCTGAAGGAACAGCTCAGCCAGCCCTGAGCTGGACGCAGCGATTACAGCGGGGCGGGAACCCGAACTCCGCAACTCGGCTCCCGCTGCTGAATTTTCACTATGAGCGTGAACCTAACGGTTGATGGGTGGGCGCAGTTAATTCTTGCCTAATTATGAGCTCTTTGTGGCGTCCTCAGGACTGTGATCGCTGGCTCTATACTACCTGGAGTCACTGCAAGTTATGCAGGTTTTTATTAGTATTATTATTGTGTCCTGTTTCTTCTGAATTTATTTGGATACTATATAGCAAGAAAGTGTTGCGTTGAATTCTTAAATCATGTAAAGTAAAGAAGGTTTCAAGCACCGTTAGATTTTTTTTTTTAAATATTTTTTTAAACCTATGTGGATGCAGAGTTAGTAAGACTAAAATCAAGTCCAGGTAAGGAAAGACTTAAATGATAAAATATATTGCTGTAATAACTGTCCTACCAGTTTTCTTCTGGTTGTCAGAGTCTTTTAACTGTAGCTCAAAAATCTGGAGCAAGTATTTTGGCATAGCACAGTTTGTTGTAAGGAAGATTTAATAGCTTGTTGTGTCCTATTTCTATAAACAGAAGTCATTTAGAGTTCAGCAGATATATTTAGAATCAGCATTTGTGCTGGTAGTTACAAGCTGAATAAAATAATCTTTGAAAAGCAGAATATACGGAAGGGAATATGCAAGCTCAAATTTACCTCACAACTAATTCTCTTTCAGGAGGCTTTGGCATATTCGCTAATACTAACCTGTAAAATTGGGAATGACGCTTATTATTTTATTTACAAATCTTTTTAATAATCAATTGAAGTGTTGTGTGCAAACTTCAATAGTTTTAAGAGAGTTTTACGATCATTGCTGTACAATAGGTCTGACCTCACGTGCTTTACCGTGGCAAAATTCCCTACTCTTCCTAGAGGGAGATTTCTCTGTCTCAAGTGCAGTGTAAAGCCCACTGAGACGGAAAGCCAGAAGTTCTGGAGAGGTCTTCTCTACTTTGGGCTGGTTTGGGTCCAAATAGTAATAGGAGTTTATGCTGAGTTATTTGTAATCTCACGTGTGATTTGTTGACTTCAAGGTATGTGTAATATCTGAAAAATGTCTGTTTAAAGACACGAGTTTTATAGCAAATGGTAAATTAAGACCATAGTGACCTTTTGGTCTTGCTGATCATGTCCATAAAGATGTTCATCTGTTGGCCTGTACCAATTGCAGTAACAGGGCTCTTGCTCAGGGCGTAATGGGCATGAGCAACACTCTTGTATATTTGTTTTTCTACTGTGCTTTTTATTGAGAAAATTTTGCAATTACAACGTTTGTAATCAAGCCTCGATGCGATTTTTGCGTATTTGGTTTTGGAAAAGGTAGTAGTGTTTTTTCCTAGGAAAATCAGGAAATTTTAGACACCGGACACAAATAGACACCGGTGCCCTCATTTAAATTTAAGGTGACATTTCTGCCCCTACTGCTGGCTCCGTCAATATTGGTGTGAAATCTGATAACTTTCACTATATAAATTCTGGTATAGATTTTGCGAAACGGGAGTTTGAAAACATTGACTTGAAAGTATATTATATGTCGTGCTTAAATAGCTTTTTCCACCTGTATTTTAACGCATTAACAGCTGTCTCCCTTTCTCCTACATTAAGTGTCCCTGCTTTCAGCATCACAAAAAACATCATCCGATCATATGATCGCTCCATCACCTTACTAAAGAAGTCTCTTGCAAGGATCGGTTTGCAAATAACGAAAAACTTCATTTTATATTATGATACCTAAACAGGACATTTTTCAGTTTTTACAGTGTTGGAATTTTGAGTGTGTTCAGTGAATGTCAGAGAAGTTTACATTTAGGTGTGTTATGGTTTTTTTTTTTTTTATTTCATTACTGGAGAGAGACAACCTGAGTATGTTTTCTCCCGTTAGTTACGGCGATTATAAAATGATACTTTACCGTGTTTGTTGCTGCTCACCCAAGCATTAGAAACGTGAAGTTGTATGCGCAAATGAGTCGTATTATGCTCATTTGGCCCCTCATTGAACTGGCGTATAGTCCCCTCACGAGGACTGGCCGCATAGCTGGCTTTCGGGAATCTGGGAACAGAACCTAACACGCTGATAGTGTTTCCCCACTTTAACTACATTGGAAGTCTACTTGTTGGGGAAAACGATATGCTGGTACCGAATGATATATGTGATGTGCAACACAAAAGATTTCCTGTTTGCAGTTTATGTGACATGACCTGTGGGCTAACTGAAGAAAACATCACTGAGAAAGTGCTATATCTACATATACAAGTGTTCCTATTGATACGTTATTTTTCTAAGATTTTGCTGAGTAAAGCTATTTCCATACATAAGCGTTTTGGCCATCTGCAACTGCTTGTCAGTGAGCCTGGTTTGAGAACACTGGTTGTAATTGTAACCTCAGGAATGTGTGACCAGCTCGCGGCCAGCTGTGCATGCCCTGACTTTTCCCAGGTGTTACGATACATGGCCACTTTTGTTCACTTGAACCAATGGGGGGAAAAAAAAGCAGTCCTTGTTTTTCCCCACCTTGTATCAAGGCTAAAAACTGCTGGGTTTTATCATAGCAAACTAATAGATGAAGCTGTCCGTGTTGTTTAATTGTTGTGCGTGTGCGACGCAGTGCGCTGCATCTGTATGGTAGTACGTATTTAGAGAAACACAAAAAGAGTCCTCAGTGTGCCGTGGTCTTGCTATGAATTAACAGTGCTGACCCTGCAAACCACACAAATGCTCTTCTGGGGGTGTGTGTGTGAAAAAGATTTTACTCCTGTTTCGACAGCATAGATATCTCTGCAGTTTAAGCCTCTTCAGCCAGAGTTTGGCTACGTTTTCTAATCGGTTTTATTTTAATGACCCATTTCATGACCCTAGGAACACTTACTAGCTGCCTTCTGCATGGGAGCCTAACTGGAACTTCTCCTAAATCCATCCTGGAGTTGTCTGCATAGGGGTTTTTGTATTTTGTCTTTACCTGTGTAGCATTTTCTTTACCCGTGTAGCATTTTCTATATTCAAGGTGAAGCATGAATAGCTTGAACGTGATACATATGAGCACAGGTCGCTTCCTTACAGGTGTTGGAGGGGGAGAGCACTTCTAGTAATCATGAAGACAAAATTTGCTCCATGGCCTGTGACACTCTATTTAGTCAAGTAGAAGGTGAAAGCATGAGATTAGCTGATGGACGCAATAATTTGCACAGTGTGATTGCTATAAAGGAATAAATCCACTTCTCAAGTCACTGCTGTTGGCTCTTATTTGCCAACACGCTGACATGCTCTCCGCGTAGTAGACATGGACAAGAAACGAGTTTGTAACTTAGACCGATTCCTTATATGGTTAGAGAGACACACCTTATCCCTAAAAGTAACCTACCTATTTGGATCAGGTTCCACGGAATGACCTCAGATCCTCAAGCAGAGCAAGTCTGTGTCTTCTGTAACAAGTTCTAAGTTCGTTAAGTATGAATTTCTGCCTTCTACGGCCTTTCCAAGACCTTGCGCCGTTGGCTTTGGTCATCTTTGAACGTAGTATGGTAAGGACACGCAGATCCTAAACCAGCGCTGGGGTTTTCCTAAATGTTCAGAAGCCAGTGAGGGATGAGCACACGTGGAAACTTCATACGTGCCTAAGTGCTCTTCAAAATCTAGTTCTTGGGGAGTCAGAAAAGCTCATTTCATCTTGAAAGTCAGTGGAAAAATTAGGCACCTAAACACTTGCTTCACCCTTGAGAAGCGTACCAGAACTGTTTGGGGAGGAGGAGAGGATCATACCAACCCAGTGCTGAGACCTGCTTAAACATAAACCTGTAGCAAGACGAGTTCCCTCTCGTTTTTGTAGTTAAAGTACTGGTCTGTGAATCCTCCATAAAAAAAGCAGGGACTGTCCACTCTTCGCCGGAGCACGCGGGAGAGCTGGTAAGACCTGGGATAAGACGGCGCGCGAGTGATTCGTGCCTCCGACTGACGTCTCTCCAGCGCAGACTCCCCGATAGGGACCAGCCTT
>NW_010556345.1:0-5388 GCF_000687285.1 Phaethon lepturus | reverse complement strand
CCACCGCTCTTCGGTATTTCCTGTGAAACGTAAACCTAATGTTCGAAATCTGCGTCGGCGCTGAACCCTTCTGTCCTTTGTTTTTGGTTCGTCAGGGCGGCTTTTCTCATTAGCATAAATCACAAAGCTGCCGCAGCAGTAGCGTTGTCCGTGTGATATACAGCGTCTCTGCTGCGGCCGAGGAATATTTACAACCCAAAACGCTCCGCTTTGCTTGATTTGGAGAAGCCTTTCACTGTTTCTTCTTTCACAGTTTCCTGCATCCTAATGAGTAATTTTGGTTATAAGGTGGAACAAATAAGGGTCTTTAAGAGAAAATCACCTAGAATACTGTGATGCCTTTATTATTATGCATGGCTGATGTGAACAAAATTAATTAGCCAACGGCAAATAAAATGCACCCCTGTGGACATTCAGAAGTTTAAAATCGATGAACTAAAAATATCTGCAGTGCATTACATTAGGCTGCGGTAAAGAAGTTGGATGGCTCTAAATTGTGTGTAACCTAGTTGAAGAAATAAGATACTTCTGTGAGGTATGGATACATAATGTAAACAATTTCAAAGAGTATTTGGCAGTCTCTTGGAATTTGCTCCAAATGCTTTCGGTTCGATGGGAGGGAAAAGCCATGCTTCATTATAGCCTCACTTGATATTTTGTTTTGGAGGAAGGAAACTTGGAAGCAAGTCTACTTTTTTTTTTTTTTTTAATTATTGCTTAAAGGTGACAGTGGAAAAAAAAGTAAGATGAGCCACATGCTTGTATTTCTTCCTACCTGCTCATCTTTCTTACTTTCATTGTTGCCTTTAACTTTCAGTCTTACTTAAGCGAGAAGAATTAAAAAGCACACGCGTATATCTACTGCCATAAGATACGTTAACAGGCGTAACTGGTGACAACTGCTTCACGTGTGAAAGAAACCCATCTGTGTACGTGCTTTCGTTTCCTGCTCCTTCTCAGAGGTTGCTCTTGGAGAGGGAACAGGTATTTCTGATGCCATCTGCCTGCCTGTGTACCTCTGTAGTATCTATTTATGGTTATACCTGCTGAGATGATCTTGAATGCTGCCCTTCGGAGGCCTCGGGACTCGCTGGAGCAGGATACCTGCCCTTTCTGCGCGGCTTTTGCGGGGTTGGTAAGAGCGGCTGAGATGCAGTACGGTTTTCAGCCACGGTGCAGTCTCCTGCGTTTCCACCAGATACCGCAGGCTGGGTAGTATTAACCTGCTGAGTGGTTGGGTGGAAACCTCAGGGAACCCCTCGAAGTTGATCCCCCCCCGCCCCGGATCCTGTAGCGGCATAGGAAGCCAGTTGAGCAGAGCTGTTAGCCCTGCTCCCGAGGGCTAGCATCAGCCAACGGTCCTGAGCGCTAAGGGCTGTTAAAATCCTCCCAGGGCTCGTTATAAGACGTTAACCCCCGTGGTCTGGCCGGGCTCCAAAGAGGGTGATTACATTCTTCCTACCTAAATTCCCCCTGCAATTGCAATTCGACGTGCTGGTATTCCTCACTTCCTCTCCTCCGCCGTGCCCCGTGGAGCAGTTGTTGCGTTTCATCCCAGAGGTACTCGCTTTCGGTGACTGATGGAGTGATCTGTGTGTGCAGTCTATAAAGCATTTAAAGAGCCTCTTCGATGAAGCGGAATTTATGATGCTTAATTTTTTTTTTTTTTTTTTTAATTATCTGCTGTTTAAAATGGTCGAGGCTAATCTGAGCCCTGAATGCGCGTGAACTGTGTGCGCCAGACCTGGAAGTAACAGACTAAACTAAAAACATAGGAAGGCTCTTCTAAGGAGTTCATTGCAAAATAGAGTATGAACTATATAGCAGGGCTGATGTGATCTTTGACTCAACTGAAGTACATATTGAAGCGTGCGTGTACATACATTATCGTTACGGTTGGAAAAGACCTTTGAGACCATCAAGTCCAACCACCAACCCAACACCACCATGTCCACTAAACCATGTCCCGAAGTGCCACGTCTACACATTTTTTGAACACTTCCAGTGATGGCGACTCCACCACCTCCCTGGGCAGCCCGTGCCAATGCTTGATCACTATATATATATATATATGTATTTTTATATATATATATCACACATATATAATGTTCCATCTGCTTAGGGATTCTGTGTCAATGTTAAGAGCAGCATCTAAACACTCATGTTCTAAAAGTTACTCTTTTTCTACCATTTCTTATACTAGAAATACCTTTTATTATAAAAATGCTATAATTTTTATTCAAGATATTGCATACTAATTAGAAGTAGAGTAATTATTTATAAATGTTGCTCGTAAGCAGACATACGGATTTAGTACTTAACGCTTAAGAAGATAGTGAGGGAGTATCTGTATTGCTAAATAGACAGAGACTTCAAATATAGCGTTCTCTAAATATGGGATTTGCTTATCCTGCATCTGCAATACAAACAGGATAAAGCGATGCTGGGGAACGTCTTTGTGTTTAGTTTAAAGCTTCTCGCGTCACTCGTGGAGTGACCCATGCTAAACCCAACTGTACTACATAGGAAGCCTTTGTGCAGACAGTAACCTGAAGGAACTGAACTTTTATCTCCTGAGATCGCTTAGTCTGGTCTGCGGTGTGTGATTGGCCGTTGCATTTCACGTGGTCTTAGTGTCAAGCCTAAGTATTTGTTTAGGTGGGCTAGTTCTCTCCTAGAACGTCAGCACATAGGCCACGGGCGGAAACAAAAGATCACCGCTCGTCCGTGCCGTAATGTCCTCGCTAATTAAGCGAGGTCTTTCAAGACGGTCTAAGCAGGTGAACGGCTCACCGTGCTGCAGGGAATGGTGAAGATTTTGCAGGTGACTCGGCCGGTAGCGTAAGAAATGTATTTCCAGCCCCAGAGGGCAAAACCCAACATAAGGCCCTACGTAAGCACTACCTGAGCTCCTGAGGGGGTTCTTAGTGTCACCTCCCGAGCCAGCGCAGATCTCCACGCATCGACCCTTCCGTCGGCCAGTTGCTCTCTGGTGCTTCCGAGGAAGGTTAAAAAGGCAAAAACAACCAATCATCAAACTGAGAAACCTCCTCTTTATGCAAAAATAAATAAATAACTTTAAACCCCCCCGTCTACTATGATACAATAGCTTGAAAGCTCAACGTGTAAAACGTCCTTGCGAGGTCCTTCATCGTGTTTCAGTGAAAAACGACACTGTTATGAACAGAAGATATCTTTCTCTTTGACCTGTGATGAACGCTGAAATAAATTTACTTAAATATTTGACATCAGATTTATCTCCGTGTGCTCTGCTGCTTGTTGCTTAGAAGGGAGCCCGTGCTAACTAGCCTGATGCTAATACGAGTTACACCTCTATCATCCCGCTCAGCGTGCTTGAGTGGGTTTTAGCTTGGTTCTCTTCCTTATGATCAATTCGGATGCCGTCTGTCGTAGAAGCAGTTTGCCGCTGGAAACTGAAATGAGCCATTTGTATAGTTTTAGCACTGTAACCTTTAAGAATGTGCTTTTTTAAATTGCAATAGACAATAGTAAATATTTGCATAAAATACCGCTGTGCTACGAAGCGTTTCTCTTATGATCATTTATAGTTAACATTACCAACGCAGTTAAAAAATATATTTAGCTCGTAATTTTATTGCAGACGGACATGTATTATTTTTAATTGGTTGATGTGTAAGTAAATATAAATAGCTTTGTTCGTACTGATGGTCTCCTAACAGGCACAAGAGCGACGTGCTCTCTCTTGCTATCAACTGTCGCATGCGATCACGTCTTCTAAGCATCCTAAAGTGTTTGTATTATTTTATTTAAGCTGTGACAAAGCACTATCCTTTTACATTTTGTACTAGCTTCTGTTTCCAAGACGAGGCACAAATTCCTGCAAGCTTTCATTCAGGAAAAAACCCATGTGTTTTAATATTACAGGAACATTTTTTAATCGAATAATATTTTTAGGTAAAGGTAATCTGATGGAATAAGGCAGCAAAGGATTTATTTAAATGGAAGACGATTCATAGCTAGATATCGTGGAGATGCATACCCCATAATTTTGTGCATCTGTGTTTTTTTTTTTCTAGCTTTCCTTGTTTTGTGTCCTTTTTCTTTACCTGACACCATGGCGTAGCTTTTTAAGTGTCTGTTTTCCATTAATGCAAGTATCAAATTTAATTTTTCAGAAATTAATTATCAAAGAACAATGTATTAAATTTATCTATATTTTGAATTATTTTTAATTGTGATTTTTCTATTCTTTCAGAAAATATTCTCTGCTGTTTGTGCTCCACACCCTGCCCCCCCATCAGATTTTATTCTTCTCCCATAAATTCTCTCCTTTGTTGGTTTTTTGGTTTTGGGTTTGTTGTTTTTTGGGGTTTTTTTTCCTTCTTCTTGCATCCTCTCCCTCTGGAAAGGAGGAATGTGTTCTTTTCTTCTACTCATGCATGGCTTTCTGACTGTTTCTTGCTCTTTCTTTTTTGTTACCCACAACTGTCGTCTTTTTTTTAACTCTCCATCTAAAGCTCCCCCCGCTCCCAGCACTCACTGCTCTCATCAATAACTTTAACTTAATTAGAAATGCCTTTTTGTTGAAATATAAATTCAATTTTATAGGACTCAGTAGAAGCTTTCATCTCTAAGGTTGAAACAAAGAGGGTTTTGTTTTCTGTCCCATGCAGTTTCCTACCTATTTCTTTTTTTTTCCCCTCCCATTGATACCATTTTCTCTTTTTCTCAACCTGTCTCTTTAGCCCTCCAAACTCGAAAATTCCCGCCTGTGGTTGCGTGTAATTAGACATGGTGTGCTAATTGAATATTCTAATATATGTACAAAATTCGGTTCAGTTGGATGGGTGTTAAGCTTTTTGGGGAAAAATGATTTTCAGTACTAGCGTCCCCGTCAACGTGGGAAACCTACGTTAGAAATTCCACGAAAAGAATTGAAGCCATTTTTTTTCAGAGCCCAAACCTCATATTGAGGAGACCGTGTAGTCTACACAGAAGAGTAGTTTTTATTGCTGTGAAACTGTGGCAGTACCTGTAGATACTCCAGAAATGCATCACCATTACGCGATGTAGCCTTTAATGACTGCTCTATACGCTTTTTTTTTTTTTTTAACAACTATTTTGTTAACTTGGTTGTGGAGGCAGGCGGGGATTTACACACCAATTTCGTTGTGCTCTTGGGGACCCCAGCCATACCAGGAATACCCGCTTGAACGGAAAGGGAGATAAACACTTTGCGGGTGGCTTACTCGGGCGTCCGAAGAGTTAACGCGCCCGCAGGAGGAGCTGAGGGGTAGATAAATGGCGAACAACTGGGAAGCCGGCTCTGAAGCACGTGCTCCTGAATTCGGACACCGACTGAGCCGTTTTGGCTGCCGCCGGCGCTGCGACTCGCAGCATAACGCG
>NW_010556344.1:0-2307 GCF_000687285.1 Phaethon lepturus | reverse complement strand
TCTATCCCAGCTGAAACCAGGACAACATGGTTTACATAAAAGCAGTGCTTGGTTGTTTTGAGAAAAAGATGTTTCCTTTTTTTAGTGTTTTTCTCACACCCTTTTTTTTCTGAGGCTAAACAAGGACATCGTATCAGTTCTGAAATACATCTTTATTCAAATATGTACTTAACTCATTGGCAGTGAGGGACAGTGACAATAAGGCTGTGCATGAGAGCACATCTAATACAGTAGCATATTATAAAGAAACTAGATAAGACCCCTAAGAAGTAAACTCTCAGATTAATTTTGTCAGAAAAATTCTTCATGTGTTATGCTTTCCTTACATCAGCACAATGGTTATAATAATGGCAGTTCTGCAGATGCAAGGAAAGTTGAATTTTAGTCTGAAGTAATTTATTTTTGATTAAAATAATGACAAATTGTTAACTTATGCTGTTTTGACTTTGAATATTTGTCTATTTTTTTTTATTCAAGGGGTTATACATAGTGCTTAATATTGTAGTATCAGATATTCTCATGTAAATTGACAAATTAATTCCCACCTCACTGTAGCAGTGAAATATTTCACAGCTGGGGAGCTGTGCCACTGAAAGAGTAACTAAATTGCTTTCTACAGCTAGAATGAAAACCACTGTCTGAAGTCCTAGCACATTATGTCCACCAGGTGTTTGAACCACTTGATGATAAATACATACAGATAATGTTTTTTTTTTCCTTTAGTGGTATGCCCTATTGCTATGAATTTAATAAAACTCTGCCTACATCAGAGATTCCATTTGGTGAATAATTTTGAAATTTGGGTGTCACTCTGATAACGCTGAAAGTTTTCAGTACAACAAAATGGTGAAGAAAAATGGTTTCAGGCTAATTGACATGTGTTTTTATTGGAAAATTTATGTTCAACTTATATATGCTGTAACAAAAAAGGAGAGAGAATTGAAAAACATTTTTAAATCTGAAACATAAAAATGTGTTCATCTGAAAATATCAAAATGGAACACTTTCCTGAACATTTTGATTTTTTTTCTTTCCAAAATGATCTAGTTTAAGACCGGCCTTTTTTTAGATTTGGTTAGTTTTAACCTAGCTCCTCTGTATGGTTCATTGCATGGCAATGTGTTTACTGACTATGCAAGGTTTGGGAAGAGAAGATTGGACTGCTCCTTTTAGAAACAGTGCTGGCTTACATAAGATGAAAGTGTCCGTGAAAATATGACTTAAAAGAGGAGAAAACAATTTTTATGGAATCCATTGCTCTGAATGGTTTTAGTTTAGCTGGAACTGTTTTTATACAGGGCTTAGGAAGGGCTGGTGCGAGTACAGGTCATCTTCTGTTGCTGATGGTGTTGTCCCAAATATGGGGTCTTTCACCTGATGTGCAGAGAGACGAAAAACACACAGAGCTGAGATATTTGCTTTTATTTCAAATCTGCGCAGAACTGGGTGCTAGGTGGTAGGTCCACAAAGCCAGCACACCTTAGTTAACACAGGGAAAATATTCATACATTTCGAGCAACAGTTATCAGTATTTCAAAAAGTTGGCTCAGTCACCCTTGTTCCTATTGGTTCTCACAAGCCTCATCTCCACTTAAAGTCACAGCATCCTTTTTTACTGCGCATGCTCAATGAGGAAGGGACTTCTGTGGGTAGGGGGCTTTGCTTACCCAAGGGTGTTTTTTTACTATGTTAATTAGATGTTAATTAGGATAGTTCACTTAAAATTCAGTAGTAGTGTTCCCCTTGTGATTATCTTGTTCCTTCCCTCAAGGTTGGACCTCGTTAACTACTCGCAAAGACTAAACAATACCCTCAGCTTCCTTCCTTCCATACCTCCGACAATGCCTGCACTTAACTTTGTGTTCAGGTTATTAAATATGTAAATATATTCCTAAAATCTACCTCTACTACAATAAGATAGGGATGAAAACTGTGTACAAAGTTTGTACTTAGCCCTCTATCTATTGCTATTTCAGAATACCCGGAAGATTGTACATCATCTTTCAATTTTAACCTTCCTATCATATAGGGCTTAATATTTTTGCCAGGACAGCAACATTTCCTGGAAGGGAAATCTGTGATATGAGACAGGAATCTAGTTTAGATATAACATGGAAAGCATTATGATTTTAATTTCCTCATTAAAGGTTCTGTAGATGAAGTAATGTTGAATAAAGCCTTGGGTACTTTTTAAAAACAGGCAATGTTGAGGGTTTGTGAAAAGCAAAATCATCGCCATTCTAGTCACAGTCTCATTGAGCTCGCCTTTTTTTGACAGAATCATAGTATCATTAAGGTTGGAAAAGA
>NW_010556343.1:0-369 GCF_000687285.1 Phaethon lepturus | reverse complement strand
CAGTCAGTTGTTGTCTCCGCTGGTCTCTGGCACAAGTGACGGGCTCAGGCACTCTTTGCAGCTGGACACCTGGACAGGTGCGTGCTTGAGCAGGAGCTCTGTCTGTGTAGCCATATTCCTTCGGGCCACGGTTTCAGCCAAGTGGAGACCATGGCTGAGCCTCTTCTGGAAGGCCGATGACCGCTCGTCAGAGAGCCTCTAGTGCTGGGGGGGACCGTGCCCTGCCCGCACGTCTTCCCTGCACTCCCTGTGTGAACTGCTGCGCAAACTGACACGCCACATCCTTCTGACATGCCACGTCCTGTTTGCTTGCCCTGTTCTCCGTGCTCCAGGTCGCTTGCGCTCCCTGGGGCTGCTCTTGTATATGAG
>NW_010556342.1:7324-9973 GCF_000687285.1 Phaethon lepturus | reverse complement strand
TGCCGGTGGCACCGGCGCGGTACCGAGGGCGTCGGAGCAGGAGCTGGGTGCCGGGCTCCTACAGCAAGCGGGAGGCCGTCGAGCAGTTCACTCTTATTTATGGGCTCCTCCGGCAGCCAAACCCCTTCAGTCATATCCCTTCCGTGCTTATTAAATATTGTATTATTAACTCTAAATTCCTCGTCTATGAGGACCTTTTTTTTTATTTAATCATAGCTGAGGCGCAGGAAACGCTGCCAGCACGGCGCGGTGGTCGTTGCCTGCCTTCTCCGGACCATGCCCTGTCTCCTCTCTCTCCTTCAAGTGATGGGTGAAGCCTACAACGTGTAATGGAAGTGGTTTGAGCAGCAAATGCTGCTCTATATGCCATACTGCTGGATGCAACACCGCCGAGCGACCAACCCTTTTGTGTCCTCCTTGGGCATACGGCACCGCACGGAGTCTGTCGGCTCCGTCCCACTGGAAACAGCCTCCGTGGCCAAAGTGGACGCCTTCAGATTGCTTGTTTGCCACGGCTTTCACTGCCCACGTATAGACACACGCCCACGAGGGAGGCTGGACCGCATTGACCTGGCAGGGGATTGGAGCAGGAGGTAGAAAACTTCTTCATAGAGTCTCCCAGCACCCAGCCATCACGTGCTGGGTACTTTCTGGAGCTTTAATCTGGGCCAACACCAGTGACAGCCAATAACCCCATCTTCACAAGCCTGTCCGCCTCCATTTCCAGCCCATTTATACCTTTGTGGCTATTCAAACAAATACCCCGGAAAAACATCTTTGTGTTCTGTATCAGCATCTCTTCACTGGATGAAAGAGTAAGGCAGCAGATTTCAGAGGGATTAAGGAATTACTCTGCTTGAAAAGGGTGAAATCACCACAAGCTAAGATTCAAACTGACATTGTGGTAGAGGCAATAAGGCATGAGCTGTTTCCAGCCCATATTTCTTAAACTAAATACGCAGCAAGGACCATGGTGAGGAGGAGGAGGAGGAGAGGCTGAAGGTGCCCGTCGCCCGTTGCTGCCACGTGGCGCCCGCGCGACCGGCGCCCACAGCTCTGCTCGCACCCTCCCCTGTTTAAAGGAGGGACGCATCCCCCCCAGAAGCCTGTGTGTACATGGGGGAAAAGCAAAGCAACGTGATACTCGTTTGGCTCAGGCCCTGGAGAGATTGTGTTTTACAAAATTAATAATCTAGTTAGATCTATTCAGCTTCAGCTTCTTAAGAAACTAATCCAGACAAGCCCAAAAGTAGTAATAACATTTCAGTCCGGGCTTGAAGAGAGATTAGAGAACATTTATTTTGCTTCCAGTGTTTTCTGATTGCTCCCAACCTTTCCTTGCACAAGCATCTAAATGAGGAATATGAACAAAAAGACTAAGTAGTAGGGTTTATGTTGAATTAAATTCCACTGGGGAAAAAAAAAACAAGCCAGCTTCAGTAAAACTGATCCACTTAACATTCAACAAAATAAATATACAGGAACATGCTTAGCTGTGCATTTAGAAAATTGGGGATTTATAGGTCCATATTTCAAAACTACTGCAAAGAATTCCTTCATCTGCCACTTAAATCTTAGCTCCCAGTTCAGCTGCAACCCACGGAAAACTGTCGTACTTGAAGTTTCCTGCTTTGATTGGTTTTGGGGGGGTTTTGGACCCCTCAGCATGAGCATGTTGGCCCAGCTGATGGAGACCATCACCTAATCTGGATTTTTTTAATCGTAGAATAAAAATCAACTTTCTCCTGAAATCCTACCGTTGGCCTGAAATCCAGCGTAAATATATCAAGGCAAAGGACAGCGGGAAGGCTCAGGAATGCAGCTCTGGAATCCAGATTGCTCTGGCTGCCCTGCCTGTGCCCACAGGGCTCAGGGAGAGGGCAGAGTGTTTTATTGCCCGCAGAACAATTTATGAAAGGAGAGTGGTTGTACAGGAAACATCTCAAGGTGAAAACAGCAAGTAGTAACGGCTGGGGAATAAAAATAAACCAGGTTCATGGGGGGAGAACCGGGGCAAGGTGTGTTTGCTTTAAGCACCACTGCAAAAATATATTGTTTAGAAACTGCCTTAGCGACACAGCGCCTGGGAAATCAATACCAGGAACCGGCGAATTCCCCTTATCCACTATTTGGTCTGGCTCAGATTTATTGGCTGATAAGTGGATCGCGCAAGCAGGTATAAAGCCGTAACGAGATTATGTGCGAACGATGAGGGGGCTGCAGTCGATAAGGCAGCGGCGCAGCCCAGGAAAAGGCTCTGGTCGGTGGTTTACCCAGCGCTTGGCGGTGGGACAAAATGCAAAAGGTTTTTTTTTTTTTTAACACAAAAGAGGTTGTGTTAGAGACATGAAAATAGAGGCGCGGGGCCAGGTTCACCCAACCTGCAATGGAGGGAGATAAATTATGCCTGTCAGCACCCCCCGGGCCCTAGGACTAGCGTGTCCCCCCATGGCCCCCATTAGGTTTTCCCCTTGGCTGGTGCCTGCCCCACAGCCCTGCAAACGAGAGCTGCAGACCCCCAGTGCCTGTAACTCCCGCACGCCGAGAGGGGAAAAGCGTGTTTATTTGGGCTATTGCATGGATTATGCAAATTTCAACCTGTTTAAATTATTTCAAAGCCTTAAAAATCGACAGTGGGATTTTTAAAAG
>NW_010556342.1:278-7293 GCF_000687285.1 Phaethon lepturus | reverse complement strand
ACCCGGCGGGGTGCGTGGGCCCCCACAAGCCTGTGGTACAGGATCCAGGGAACTTCCCAGCCCCGGATGAGGCTGTGTCACCTTTGCCTCCCTGTCCCCATGGACCTTGTTTCCCACTGGGAAAGAAATCCAGGCATGTGGGTTGGAAAGGAGCTGTGATACCTGCATATATCTATATCTATGTTTAATATTAGAGTATTGTGAGTCTACGTCTTGGGAAACAGATGCTTACTTGCTCTTGTACAAGGAAGGTTCCTGTTAATTCTGAGTAATTACATTGAATATTTATTTTTAAATATATATATATAATAGTTTACAATCTTTGTTTGAAGTCATTAATTCTCCACCTATCTTTGGCAGCTAATTGGCACCGCTCATTTATGGACAGGGAGAGCAAGACAAGAGAGCAGCACGTTATTTCCAGCCCGAGCCACCAGCTCTGGGTTTGTCCAAGGCTCTGTGCTGCCCCGGCTCTCGAGCATTGTGTGGGCTGGAAACAGCCCCAGGAGGGTTGGGAACCTGGCAGTGACTGGGTGGAGACAAGCAAAGAGAGATGCCATGGACACCACCCCGGGAACAGAAGGAGAAAATTTTCTGGAGGGGTAAAAAAGCGTGAGTGATAGCAGAAAAAAAAGTCTTTAGGTCTTTTTTTAGCCCTTGTAGCCCCCATCTCTCTAAAGCAAAGCTCCAGGCAGTGCCACAGGCTGCGTTTCAAGCTCCTGCGCCGATGAGCGCCCACATGCATAGCACGGCAGCGTTAAACAGTGATTCAGACCTTCCCCGTCTCCCGCGTGCCACGGAAAAAGTCAGGCAGATGGGGTGCCCAGCCCTGTAGCCCATCAGGAAGGGTCTGGGTGGTGCTAGCCCTCGGCTAGCCTCAGCTGGAAATAGCTATCAGGTTTAATTACTTATTGTGGGAGGAGAGGCAGTGCAATCACATAACTTCATTTCCGTAAGAGGCATCGCTAAAACTGCTCACGTTATCAGGTCACTAAAGTGCTGCCTTGGTGCAGGATGCCTTCATCATGCCTCAAATAATGGCACGTTTAATCTGCTCAAGAGGGGCACAATTTATGGAGGTATTTAACATAGCTGACATCTGCCTTGCTATATTATAGAACATTTTTTAATAAATCAGATTCTTCACTCTAAGACACAAGTCTCAACGTGAGACACAAACAGCCGAGGAAAGGCATCCGCATGGACTCCGGCTGAACGTCTATCAAACCCACAGGGTCCTGGGCAACACTAGCCAGAGCTATCAGCATCCTACCCATTGTCATAAGTAATGTTTTGACAAAAATGAATACAGAAAGAGATTTGTCAACTTAGTTTTCCTTCCTGGGTCAAAGTCAGGGATGATTTATTGCATGCATCTTGAACAAATCAGGGAAAAACCACAAGATTTGGCCACTGAGCTTGTTAAAACTATACACCAAAAAGAACCAGAATATTCTGTAGCAGAGCTTCAACTGGTGGAGTTACGCCGACTTACATGTCCTGAAGATCTGATATGTGGTTTATACTCTTTAAGGAGTTCCCCAAACGATATGCAATCCCGTTGATCCCACATCCAGCAAACTCCACCATGGAAATGAGAGCGGAGGAGTTGCTATTTTTGCTTCTACTCTTTTTTCCTTAGTTGGCTTCCATCGGCTATCAAGCAAGCGAGACTACTCAGGGTGACATTAGAGAGGTGAATATTTATATCTAAACAAGAAATCGGTTTTAATGGACCTTTCTGTTTAGTCCTGGCAAGGAGCAGTACTGAGGGACCTCCATGTCCATCACAAGCCAGTGTAGCTGGCAGCTGAGGACCGCAGCGGAGGTAGGAGCTCCCCACCGCGGTCTGTGCATACAAAAGTGGACCCCATTTCTGCCTCAGTCATTAGGACTGTTGTAATTTGCACCGCAGTTGTTGTTTGGCTTCTCTTCCCACTCTGACTTTTCTCAGTGAATGTTTGAACCATGGCTATCTCCAGACTTGCTTTCATTTTTCGCGTTACAAATTCTGTACAGGTTTGAAGCACAGCAAACACCAATGCGCTGCAGAAAGCATTTGCTCTTTTCCTTTTGAGACTGAAGAGAACAAAGCAAAGGGCATTAAGCTGAAGACTACAATAAACCTTTACCAGTTTCTTCTTTTTTTTCCACCATGACAGGGAATCCTTTAAATTTGGACCTAATGCGCATCATGGCTGCATTTGCTGGAGAGAGACTACGTGCGAAATTCAGCAGCCGCACCCTGGAAATTGTCTCCTAGCAGCAAAAAGCAGAAGATAAAGAATGTTAAAGATCAACTTGTCTTATCATGCTTGAGCCCCAGATGGATTTGTGCAGACAGAGGCACAAATTGTGCCTTAACACAACAGGTTGTTGACATGGAGAAAACAATTACGGCACCTTTTTCCCCGTCTGATCTCATCAGCCGGACTCCCATCTCTGCAACTCCAAGTGTAACAACAAACCGAACTACACACGGGGCCAGGGAAGAAAGGAAGGGCTGGAATGGAAATCCCTGATGTTAGTTATACCCAGCGGACAGAGGCAGGCCCGCAGCTGTATGACAATTAATGTCAGAGGCTTTACAGGTGACACTGGTGTGCCGTATCCTCAGCGGTCTGCTGTCGCTCTGTCCCGAGTTTACAAAAGAAATAAAAGAAATTTCTGAGAAACTCGGCATAACTGGAAATACCATTGGACATAATTATGGGGGTGAAGGGAAGGAATGGTTGCTTACCTTGAACTGGACCATTTTAAGAGTTTCTTCAGGAAAAACAAGGCCGCTCTGTCCTACACATACGAGTCAAATTAGCAATTACGTTCTTGGCTGATATAACCCTCCTGACCAACAAGCACGACCGCGGATACAAGACCAGGCTAGTGCTGTGGGAAAGGCAAACCTCCTCTGGTTTTTTTTCTTTCTTTCTGCAGCCAGCCTTACCCAAGAGCTTATTTGGAGCTATTTACGTGCTAAAGAAATTAGCACATTGGGTACAACGTGGGTTTGTTTGGGTACAAACATGTCTAAAGGCTGTGTGGGCTGCTTCTCATACTTAGAAACTGTATTTTGCTATTCAAGAGCATTACAGAATTCAATTTTCACTTCCGGAGAGCGTTTCCCAGGCGACTTTCTTCCGCTGCCCTGCTCCGGTGAGGAACATCAAGAGCTGCTGCAGGTCTTTGAAGAACCGGCCAATAATTTCAACGTCTCCTTGGCAAAAACAGACCCCGCAAGGCAATCGTCCCACCTGACAGCTTCGGAGCGAAGGGGTGGGCTGCGCGGGGAGCGGGGGCACAGCTGCGTTCGCAGCAGAACAGCCTTTCCCAAGCCAGGCGCTAAATGCAATTAGAGAGAACAGAATATCCCAAGTATAAGATATCAAAACAAAACACGTTCAAACGCTGGAAGCCAAGCGTGGGGCAAGGCTGGGATTGTTTGGAGCTGGCCTCCTTTCTGCTGGCACCCACCGCTCGCAGACACGGAGAGCAATGCTGTTTAAAAGCTTTTTTGTGTTGTTCTCTGCATTTGTGGGGAGTTTCGGTTGTGATGCCTGTTGTTGAAGTGGAGGTATTCTTACTGCTACGGTGTGGCTCCTGTGCCACCAAAGTGCTCCGTCTATGGAAAGTCCCCTATGGCAAGGGGGAGAGACGCTGCGTGGTACGGCCAAAGGCATTGCTAAGAGGAAGGCAAAGCCCACCGAGACGCCGGGAAGGGAAGCCAGTGCCTAATCTAGCTGATATCACCGGCAAACAAACGTATGCAAAGCAGCAGAGATGCAAATCCTAATGAAGAATTTATGAAGGTGAAGGAGCTAATTAGGGACCTCAGTCTCAAGAAACTATGACAGTAGCACAAAGAAGGTGAAGAAGTTAATTAGGGACCTCAATCTTAAGACACTATGACAGTAGCACAAGGACAGATCATTCATTTTGGCCTCCGGCAGAACTTGCCTGCTACCAGCCACCTGGCTGAGACTTCAGACCAGGGACTTGTACATCAGGGCAGGAGCAAAGCCGCACTGTTTGTGTTCACACGGAGAGGAGGTGGCTTTGGAGCAGCACGTGTCCGCAAAAACCTTGACTCTTTGCCCAGGGGAGGCCAGTGCCGGCTGGAGCCGATCACCAACCACTGACTGCCGGTGCCAAAAGGATGGGGCAACTAGCCCTTTACACAAGAACGTGGGCGTTATTTTTTCAGCCTGTGGTGCAAGACTTTTCACATTGATTTCCAGCTGGGCAGAGGTTTGGTGGTTGCAGAAGCAGCCGTGGGAGTGTACGACACATGCACAGCACAGCGATGCCCCGGAGCTGCGGAGCGGGCACAGCAATCTGCTTTGAAAGAAGAAGAAACAAAACCACGTCGGACCTCCAGGGAAATGTGGGGACCAGAGCTACTGCTGGGGATGCGGCCTCATGGAAAGTACTTCTTTCTCTGAGGGCAAGTTGGTTTGGAAACAAAATGCCAAAGCCCTCAGCAAATCGAAGTCCCAGGAAGGATCTGTTTAAAGGCGTGAGGACTGTGACTCCAGAAGTGTTGCAGAAGTGTTGAAAGAGAAGGACGCAGATCCTTTCCTCTGTCCTGGTTTTGAGCATCTGCAGTGCTGCTTCGTTAAAGGGCCCGGAGAAGGAAGGTGTGTGCAGCCCAGCCTCGGTGAGATGCTGATGTTGATCACTCGACACGACTCTTGTGATGTCCCCAGACTCACGGCTCTGGTAACCTGGACCCCGAGCCCTGCGGGAAGCCGCGCTCCGGCAGATGCCACGGCTCTGCGTGAAGACCACCACGGGAGGGGACACCCAGCAGTGTCCCACCGCTTGTACCTGAAATGGATCATTTCCTCCTGAATCCCTGTGGGGGATCAGCCTCTATCACAGGTTTCATCTTTCCGGTCATGAGTTATCCAGCTCTGTTAAAAATATAAGAGAATATTTGATCCCCTGAAGGGAAAGTTTCCCAATTCACCATATGAAATAACCTGTAAAGCAGCATTTCCTTTGATTTCTCATTTCCTTCTATTTTTCCATTGATCTCATCACATTCTCTCATTGTCTCATCTTATAGAGCAAGTCAAGAGGACAGCTAATCTGTTTTCCCTCTGCCCTTCTTAATGTCTTCTTGATTGAAATTCACATTAACCCTTAGGTACCCTAATCTCAGAGACCATCCGTAAAGCCACGTCCACTTCCGTAAAATTCAGCTGCTCTGAAACTTCTCTTTCAAGCCACTGAGGTCCGGGGAGCTCTCAGGAGTGGGACTGACACTTGCGTAATCCTTCACACGCGCCCAAAGCTGAGTTTCTCCAAAACGTTCCTGGGGACAGCGCGGTGCCCTGACACAGGGGACGGAGGGAAGGGCAGAGGGGTACCGCACGCCCATGAGCCTCCCGGCTTCTCCGCCCAAAGATGAGCTGCTAGCGTGAAGCCAGCCCCGTCTGCCACGGGGACGACCTCGGGCACTAACCCCCTCCTGCGCATTAGGGCTCCGGAGCACCCCCCTGCTTCCAAATCGCTTTAGCAACAACTGCCTGCCTTTTCAGAAACAGCCAACTGCCAGGAGAGGCTGCCAAAGGCCTTGGGAAGGAATCACGAGCCGGACATATTTTTGTCCCCGAGAGTGAGAGCGGCAAAGCCCCGAAGTTGAGGGAGATGCCGAAGGCAGCTTGCAGAGAGCAGAGGCTGCGCCACCAGTTTGCCAGTCCCTGTCCCAGTCCCTCCGCCAGTGCGCAGCTCCACGCCATCCTTGTGCTTGGCATTTATAGATTTTATCAGCCCTGTCTTGTTTTCCAGCTGATCTCTCCTTTAATTTCAACAACAAAAAACAGTGCTTCTCCACCACATCGGTTCTCCCATGTGCTATCCTTGTGTGATTTTTTGGATTATTAATTAAAAAAAATGAGCAGCTCACACCTACCTACTCAGGGATTTGACTGCGCAGCGAAGCACAGCATGAATTGTCTGTGCTTTAGCTATTCTTGGTGTGGGCACCCTCAGCAGCGGCCGAGCAGGAGGGGTCACCGGGGCGCAGCGAGGAGGGGGATGCTGCACAGTGGCACCTGCCCTTTCCCTTCCCGGTCTCACCCGGTGACAATCCGCAATCCCGGCCGAGCCACCGTGCTTTGAGGGAGTGACGGACTTAAAAGTATTTGCTGGCAAACTGGGCTGTGAAGTGCGTGGCCTGGCTTTTTTTCAGCCCACCCAAGACTACCCACGAAGGAGACATGGGTGGCGTGGAGGAGTCACACCCGAGCACGCAACCAGGTGGAAAACCTGCAAAAAGCGGGCAAATCCAGCCTGAGGAGCGCCCGGAGCAATGAGGCACTCTGCACCGAGTTCCTACTGATTACACGGCTGCCGGGAGAGGTGCACAGCCTGGTTAAATTGGGAAGGGGGATGCTGCAGAGCCCTCCGGGCAGGGGAGGTGGAGGATGCAGAGAGAAAAGCCTTCGCCGCAGCCAGGTTCGGGCTGTGCCGGGAGCAACGCCGCTTCGCTTACTTGAACAGATGTCAGTTGTTTCATTTGCAGCATGAACTGATTTTCTTCCGAAAACTGGGAACAACAACTATAACACCCCCCCCCCAAGTGCTATGGCAATTAAGCTTTTATCTGAGTAGATAAAATAATTAACATATTTATTACTCAGAATAAAAAAACTCATTTTATGATTGATTGCAGCCTACTAATCTTCCATCAGATATTCAAAGTCTGCATTGTTAGGTCATTCATTTTATTTATTTTTAAAGACATTACACATGTTTTCTACCCCAAGGGGGGAAAAAATCAGCATATGAAAAATTCCCATCATTACTAACACACAGCTCAGCAGAAAATGAGCGGAGATGGGGAGCACCCACCCTCTGCAGGAGACAGCTTCATTAAGCTTGCAAGGGCGTTTTGCACATTAGAGAAGGCACTAAGGAGGTGGGAGAAATCCCACAGGCACCTACAGGTGCTGCGGCTTCACGCACAAGGCAGGCTCGGTGCCGCCGCGGTGCCGGCTCCCGGCACTCCCGC
>NW_010556342.1:0-222 GCF_000687285.1 Phaethon lepturus | reverse complement strand
CCCCCCCCCGCCGCCACAGGAGATGCCACGAGGTGATTTACCTCCGTGCTTCATGGCTCTAAATTATGGGCATTTTTATCTAACGGCTTTAATTCTTGGTTCTGGGGGGTTTGGCTGCTGCGGTCACTGGGCAAGCGTGAGCAGCTCGCAGTCACCCTGGAGCGAGCTCGTAAAGAAACGTCCCAAAGTCTGCAGAGGAGACCCTCCACAGGGTTTTGGGGT
>NW_010556341.1:14503-23744 GCF_000687285.1 Phaethon lepturus | reverse complement strand
TTTTTTTTAATTTCGTGTATTTCTATATCTCTGGGCGCCTTCCAGGCAGGGTGAGGGGTGTGCTGGTGTACTGACTGCCGTGAGACACCCCGGGCATGCTTGAGGGCCTTGTAGGTCTCAGTAAGCCTTTTCCTCGGTTTGCAGGGCAAGGATGAGTCTGTTTGGATCAACGTCCGGGTTTGGTACTGGAGGTACCAGCATGTTTGGCAGTACGACTGCAGATAACCATAATCCAATGAAGGTATGTGCGTGAGCCCCGGTGGGAACCACTGTTCTGCTGCTGAGTTTTAAAGCGTCACAGCAGTACCTACTGACTCACCCTATGGAAGTAATGGGATCTCAGTGCACAGTTTGCAAATGTGCCTGATTTTGCTTTGTCTTCTGTCCTTTGTAGGATATTGAAGTAACATCTCCACCTGATGATAGCATATCTTGTTTAGCATTTAGTCCACCAACATTGCCGGGTAATTTCCTCATTGCAGGATCATGGGCAAATGATGTAAGTACTCACAATCAGACCTTACAGATTAATAAAGTGGGAGCATTGGTGCCTAAACTGCATAAATGTGATCCTAAAAACTCGTGTCAGGGCAACTGAAAATCTTCGTCTTTGCAGAACTGCAAAATTTGTGTCTGGTAGCAAGGCACTAAGTTTGACATAGCTGAGCTGCTTCAACTGAAAAATTCAGTTGTGATCTTCAGATGAGTCGTTGCTCTGTCTGTGTGTTTTAAGCATCAGATTGGAACATGTAGCCAGTGTTTTCCTGGTTAGATTTTTATTATTTTGATATTTCTTTTCCTACTCGTTTGGTTTTTAGCTTCATTGTCTTACATGGTTAGGCTAACATAGTTGCGCTTTGCCCGGTGAAAGAACCATGAACCCAGTGGCAAATAATCCAGTTTGACAGTCTAGTCTCAAAAAGATTAAGTTCCTACAACGTTGCTGAAGTTTGTTTGGATTGAAGGGTGAGATCCCAACTGGCACAAAGAGGGAGGGGAAGACAAATCTGAGTGCATTTTTTAGTTCTGTTTGGTCTGTTGGCCAGCAGCCTGCAGCAGACAGCTGCTTCCTAGCTGACGGTTTAGGGTTCTGCAGGAGAGCACTGGGAGGTGTATGTGATCGTAAGGTACTTTTGAGTTGGGGTTGGAGTTGTGGGATTGTTGTGGCTGTACAGATAAAAGGAACATAATCAGAGAAAATAAGGTTTCACTAGTTCTGAAAAAAGCTTGGTGTTTATAATTGTACTTTTCCTTGGATAAACTAAGGCTGGGATCTTCGAGAAAAATCTTTTATGTTCTTAGTGTTAATATGTTATGTCTGTATACGCTTCTCCTGTTACAGGTTCGCTGCTGGGAAGTTCAAGATAATGGACAGACAATTCCGAAGGCTCAGCAGATGCACACAGGGCCTGTACTAGATGGCTGCTGGAGTGATGTATGTTCCTATTTAAAAATAAATAAACGTTTTTTACCAAAACCTTAAATAAATTGGTATGTGGTTTCCAGATAGACACAAGTGCCACATGTAGATGCAGACCGTGATTATTATATAGACTTATGTTACTGTAAACATGTGCTAAGCATGTCCTAATAGAATAGACTAAGATGGGCATAAGAAGAGTAAAAGTGAGTTTAAAATAATGTGTTTAAAGCTAGATAATAGCTAACACAGTTTTCTCTTTTACGACATACAGTCGTAAATAAATTTCCATTTTTATGTTCTTTGTCTTACAATCCCTCTATATGTTACATTAATGTTAATGCTATTACTAGAAGAGAATAAGACTTGTCAGCTTTCTAATAAATACTGCATGATAGAGGTATTTAATCTTTTGGCCTTATTCTTGTTTCTTAGGATGGGAGTAAAGTATTTACTGCTTCCTGTGATAAAACTGCCAAAATGTGGGATCTCAACAGTAATCAAGCTATTCAGATTGCACAAGTAAGTAAGCAAGCCCCAAGCTATTAGGTGGGTTTTTTCCTTCTCTATTTTTATTCAAAGTTACCTTTATTAGCAAATTAAGCTACTCTTCAGTGCTTCTGAAGTAGATACTGCTATATAAAGAGGTTGTAGGGTGCTTTTTGTATTTTTGAGGTAATGAAGTGCATATGAATAAGGAGACTTGCAGTCAAAGTGATCTGAATAACCTGTGCAGCTGTTTCCTCTATTTTACTTGAGAGCTGTTTCCATTGCTGCTGTGATCTCACTAAGTCACCCTGTTGCTTTATAGGGGAGAAAAAAAAATTAAGAAATCATTGAATTCACTTTCACAAATACCAGCTTTCTGCTGTAGCAGTAGCAGGGATTATAATTTACATTCTCAATTTAGAAGTGAATGTCTGTTCATAGAAGATTTAGTTATGGTGTCTAAAATGAGATACCAGTCACATAATTTAAGAGAGTTGGTCCTTTTAATGGTTGCTTCTTGTATCTTATTTGAGGTGATAAAATTCCGATTCTTAGCCTTGATTTTAAAACCTTGTTGGTGTAATTAACATAGACCTTTCTTCTGTAGCTCTTGTCAAAAGCAGCTGGTTTTTATATTGGTTTGTAATAAATAACATGCTATATTAAAGTGTTGATTTTTAGCATGATGGATAATATCCTTTATAAATAAATACAAAGTCCTACTGTTCATCATTTATATTTCTGCTGTGACCGTCTTCCTATGTAGGGTGACTTGACTGTATTTCTTTGTGTCAGGAACCATTTTTTCCTTATGTGGGTGATTTTACAGCACTAACCAACACAACAAGGTCATGACCAACCTTTATCCTAACTGCTGTGACTAAAATAGTGAATCAGTTTTCTTGAATGGATTAAAAGTGTCTGTGCTCCTCATATTTTTTGTATGTGTTTACAAGAAATGTGGACTGTTATCTTAGTAAATGTATGTGTGTTTGTCCTTCTTTTCTTCAGCATGATGCTCCTGTGAAGACAATCCATTGGATTAAAGCACCAAATTATAGCTGTGTGATGACAGGAAGCTGGGATAAAACTTTGAAGGTATGATTTTTACCTGAACAAATGGACACAAAGTGTGCTAGTAATCTGTGAATGAAAATACTTATGTGAAATGAAAATATGTTATTAAAACACTAATACAAAAAGCAGATTAATGAAATAGCCTCACTTCACAGAGAGTGGCAGTATTCTGACTATACAATGAAACAACTTGGTACCAATTGCATTCTCTTTACTAAAGTAATTTAGACAACGTATCCTCAACTCCAAGCGTAATTTTGTTCATTTCTCTGTTTCCATCAGTTCTGGGATACCCGTTCACCAACACCTATGATGACATTGCAGCTCCCTGAAAGATGTTATTGTGCAGA
Organism: Phaethon lepturus; assembly: GCF_000687285.1. Lineage (NCBI taxonomy): Eukaryota > Metazoa > Chordata > Aves > Phaethontiformes > Phaethontidae > Phaethon > Phaethon lepturus. The sequence goes on along the minus strand of NW_010556341.1, from coordinate 20,408 downwards.
TGTGGTAAGCCGTGATATATGGGAAACCAGTGTCAGCTAGATGACTGGGAGTATGAACAAACTGTCAGTCTTTGAGGCTTCTGTAGGTTACCACTAAATACCGACTGTTAGTATGGAATCATAGAATAGTATTCAATCTCTGTGTGATTTTAGCAATGAAACATAAATTGATCTTCTTGATCAGGCTCTGGAAAACAGGTATTTGCATGATACAAAACATGCTTGGTGTTCTTTTAACGTCACAAAACCAAATCAGCACTAGGACTGACCTACCCTCATTTCTGGATGAGTTTGCATTACCGTTATTGCGATTCACATTGGAAGGGTCAGCTTATAACTGAAGATTTTTGGTATGTTTAATATGTCAATGGCAGGGAAGAACTGATTTGTTTTGTCTGAAGATATGTCTACAAATGAACTTTGTTCTTTTTCTTCATTCCCTCCCCCCCGCCCCCCACCCCGAAAATAGTCTAATTCTTTTTACTACTTCAGGAATTTCTGTGAAATAATAAATAGAATTCTCTGCCATGCTCTTAACACAACCTGTTTTACAACCTTATTCAGGTTCATCCTATGGCTGCTGTGGCCACTGCAGAAAGGGGTTTAATAGTTTATCAGTTAGAGAATCAACCTTCTGAATTTAGAAGAATAGAATCGCCTCTTAAACACCAGGTAAATTATTATATTTATTACAAGCGTATTTATACAGATTATTGAAATTCTGGGCTTGCCATTTCTTTGGTAAAAACAAACAAACTGAACTTTGGTGTTTCAAAACCAAAGTCCTGTATCATGGTATGGCACATGTCCTGGTTTGCCATTGATGTATTGCTGATCTTCATAAGGATTTGGAAACGTAAATACTGTGGCCTAAATTCTCAGTAGAATTTGACCTATCTCTTGACCTTGTTTGTGTTTTTACTTTACTTTGCATTGATGTATGTGATGTTTTGTGTCCCTGTGGAAAATAGACAGCATTCAGAAAATCTAGCACTTGGGCCTCTGTCTAAAATTATCTTTCTCAAATTTAGCATCGCTGTGTTGCTATTTTTAAAGACAAAGTGAACAAACCTACTGGATTTGCCCTTGGAAGTATCGAAGGAAGAGTAGCAATTCATTATATCAATCCCCCAAATCCGTAAGTATCACTTAATAAAACATCTTTTCTTCATTGCTCAGTTTACAATGAGTAAAGTAAAAAGACTTTTTTCCCCCCCACCAGTGCAAAAGATAATTTCACATTTAAATGTCATCGCTCCAATGGAACAAACACATCAGCACCTCAGGATATCTATGCTGTAAGTATTCAGCATATACCACTAGATCTTTTATACAGGGCAATATACACTCTTAATGTAAAATTGGCTATGAATTGTTTGTTCTCCTTAACTTGAGGCAACATAAAAGGTCATCTTAGATGTGTGTTTAAAGACCAGTCATAGTCATTCCTTAAGAGGAAAGGCAAATTTTTGTACTTCCTTTAAAACACACACCATATGAACCATTCATTAAATCATCTTGGTAGAGATGACACTTGTTAATTTTGCTGATACTGAAGCAATATTTAATATGTTTGTGTAATGGGATTATGCATTGAATTTTTAGGTAACACAAAAAAGGTGATGCTTTCCCTGTTGCTTCGGTGGGGTTTTGGGGTTTTTTGGTTTGTTTGTTTTTTTTTTCCAGAGAACATATCTGAAAACATTAAAAAAAAAAAACAAACCTCTATCTAGTTGTAAAAAATCTTTCCTGTGTATTTACTCTCTCAGGATTCAGCATGTGCTGTGAATGTTTCCATGTGTGATGTTTTACATAGTGTTTGTAATGATTCTGCAGGTAAATGGGATAGCATTTCATCCTGTCCATGGTACACTTGCAACAGTAGGATCTGATGGTAGGTTCAGCTTTTGGGATAAAGATGCACGAACGAAGCTAAAAACATCAGAACAACTTGACCAGCCGATATCTGCTTGTTGCTTCAACCATAATGGCAATATATTTGCATATGCTTCCAGTTATGATTGGTCAAAGGTAAGAAAGGTTTAGACTCCTGTACATACTTGCATTTGACAACCAAGACTATCCTTTTCACGGGAGGCTTTCACTGTCCTTTATAAATAGTAGCTGAGTCTTTCTAATTCCACAAGCATGCAAGAGAACTTACACTGGTCATTTTAGGCATCTGATGAAATTTAACACTGAAATAGTGCCTTCTTTGGTTTTTAGCTTCAGCTGGATAAGATTGCTAAACAGTGGTATTTTGCAAATATGGATGAGCAAAATGTAAATTACATAATTCAGAAGTTATCCTGGTTGCTCACACACATTCTGCTGTGGGGAGTGTCATGGGGCAATATGGCACCCTAACAGGTTCCCACAAATCTGATTGAAATGCACATCTCTGCTGCTTCTGTAGATTCTCTTTAACTTTAAAAAAAACTGTGGCTGTAGTTATAAACACTTAAGCCAGTGTTTGAATGCTGCGTACTAAATTTCCAGTACCACTCAGTGCAGCTTGCTGCTGGCACTTATTTTCTTATATCCCAAACTTCACTCAACAATAAATCATACCGATGCAAGAGAAACACAACAAACCATAATATGTGGAGAATCAATACTTCTTAATAGTTTAAGAAGGTGGTAGCAAGGTTGAAATGTAACTGATTTTAATGGAATGGCAACTTCCATGAAAAGCATTGCTTTCCTAATGCTTTTAAATTTGAGGATAACATTCCTTGTGGTTTTGACTGAAATGAATGCAGAAATCACACAGATGGACTTGGCTGCATGCCACAAAGAGAGCAAAATTTTAATTTATTGCACTGTATGTAGTCTTCTGAATACTACCTGAAGTAAGATAACTCTGTTATGTGCTAGGGCAGATGAATTCTTCTCTTGTAAATGCTTGGGTAGGCTGCAGTGGCAGATACATACTGAGGTATCTTTCAGATCTGTAAACCAATATTAAGTAGTAAAACCAGTAGGTACTAAATTTCCTCTCTAGAACCATTTCTGTCAAGTGGAGTTGGTAATTTTCAGGTTGTGTGTTGGACTTTAATAGCTTTATTAGTGTTTACTTGCCCTGATTTGAATACTTGCATATTGAGTTGGTAATGTGTATGCAAAGAATGTCAATATGCAAAATAGTATATTTGCATCTGCAGTTGGGGAATGGAGATATTTTTGCAGTTGCCTGTAGAACTTGGGCTTCACTTCGAAAAAAATGTGACCTTATTTCAATTCAAAGATAGAATATATAAAGTGAAACTGGGTGGCCATTAAAGTTTTAGTTTCTTCTCTGCTGCTTCTTTCTTCTTTTCTTTAAATGACATTAAAAAAACCCCATATTGAGCTTTTATGCTGCATCTATAAAGCTTAGAGAGATGTGGGGTTTTTTTTATGAAAACTTTTTTATATCTTTTATATCTTTATATCTTATATAAGGATAAATGTCCCTTAAATTTTACGTTATATGCACAGTTCTTCTGATTACTTGTTATAGTAAGCTGTTTCTAATCCACCAGTGTTGTCCAATATCTGGTCTTAAAGACTTTAAGATTAAATATTAATAAACCAAGCTAATGGAATATTCATATTCTTACATTTTAAGGCAATGCTGATATTTCTTCTTTGAAGAGAGTAAATACAGATGATTTTTCTTTTTAGGGTCATGAATTTTATAATCCACAAAAGAAAAACTACATTTTTCTGCGAAATGCAGCAGAAGAGTTAAAACCTAGGAATAAGAAGTAGTGAGTATGAGTCTGACTTGTGTTACTCTACTGCTTTTCTGCCATTCCTGCCTCTGCTTCACTGCTCTTCTGCCATTTGTGCCCTATTGCATCATGGTTCAGTCAACTCTGGATCGCTAACATTGAGCAGGAACTGTGAAAATTACATCGAATGTATTCTGACTTGCTGGAGAACATTTTTTCAAACTAGATATTCCTATGTGTATAAGGAAGAGAGGCTAGTATTGACGTGACTTAACCACTGTCTGTTCCACAGCAATAAGGAAATTGCAGCAAAATCTAAATCTGGGTTAGATACTCCTGCTTAGAAGTGCAACCATTTGTATCTATGGATTTATTTTATTAGTACTACATTTAAGTATGTTAACTATAATAGTTCTGGAGAAGTTGTATAAATACTGTATTTTTTGTAAGTACTTGAAGAATTGCAAGTAATTCTTCTCTAAGGGAGGCTTGTTATTACTTATTCAGGGGTTCTTTCATTGCTTTCTGATTTGTTTAAAATGGAAATGTTGTCTACTGTATGCCAGGAAGAGATGCTTTGCAAATTGTTTTCCCTCATTTTTTGGATGAATTTGGTAGGTATGCAAGTGGCCAACAGCAGTGACAGAAACTCGAGACAGAAGATGGGCACAGTGCGAACTTACATTCCAGCAATGGACATGACTTTTGAGCCAGCGATACTCATGCTTATTCTAATCCAAAGGAAAAATTATCAGTTGTGCCAAGTGATATATAGTTCAGTAATACGAGCAAACCGTTCAAGGGTTTGTTTTATTCATGACCAAACCAATGTGTGCAAAATACTCGTGGCCTAAACTGCTTTAAAACTGACACCTTTTAACTCTAAAATTCATTCTTTTACATCTCTCTTAACATGTTTTTGTCCCTTAACAGGGGTTTCTGGACTGAAAAAAAGTACTCGTTTTTGTATTGACTAGAAAACAGTGCTGGTGATTTTCATCCTGATCAAAAATGCTGTGAAACAAAACAAGTGGGTTTCTCTCTGACTTGAATCTACCACTGTTTACTTTTAAATAGCCAGTTGTATACATACCAAAGTTTTCTTTTTAGAAGAGAATACTTATTATTCCTGTTTAACTGTTGTTTGTTTGATAATGACTAAATAAAAATGGGGGGTGCATGTATAGAAATACCTGTCATTGTACAAATCTCTGTAAACCTGTATGTTGTAACGCTTATGGTTATGGATTCATGCTACGTTTCAAATAAAATTTTTACTAAATGCTTTTTTCTATTCAGAAGTTCTGTTATAATAACATGGGCGAGGTGGTGTGCTTCACTTCTAGAAGCAGCTTCTTGTCCTTCCACTGTGATTCAGATACATTTTCTGAAAGTAAAGTACTTTTCCTCCAGCTGCTTGGGCTGGAAATGTAATGCTTTTTCCAGTTGCTGTTTCATTATGAATGATTCCTGTGGTTTTGTGTCAAAGAATTAAGAGGACTAGTGTGAAAGGCCTTTTGTTTTATGAGAATGAATCAAGTTCCTTGCTAGCTCAACAGCCAAACACCTGACAGTTTGTCTTTAGTACAAATGAATCATTCTATCTTCAAACTCTCTGTAGCCTGCTGGTCCTTTAACTTCAGACTCTTCTCTTAATGGTGTTCATCAGTTTTTGTTGAGTTTATATTTCTTGGTTTTGTATAGTTGTATGGTTGAGGAAAGTCCATGAAATATACTCTGCTCTTGCTTCCTGGGTTTTATTTCTCAAGTTAGTTTTTTTCCTGATAGCTATATGTTTTATATGGTTTTAGATTTCACATTCATGGCCTATTTGTTTTCTTTAGGATAGGAGAGAGTTCCCAGCAGTTACATCAACAGCTGGTCATTTACTCAAACATTTCTTTTGTTTTTGTTGAATTTTATTTTTAAAGGTTGTGATTGTTGTGCTGTAATCTTTGCTTGTTAGCATATTTCTCCAGTCTTCCCAGGCAAATGAATGCCACCAGGCAATTGCAGGCTCAAGGTTAAGTGTGTGTGATCATTGATGGCAAAAAAAAAGTAAATTTCTAATCTCTTGAAGAACTCCCACTGGTGTAAACAGGGAATAATGGAATGTATCATCTGTTTCTTTTTTTAAAATATTTAACAGTGTGAATGAGTAATGAGAAAATAGATTCACTCTGGTTCAG
>NW_010556341.1:0-14472 GCF_000687285.1 Phaethon lepturus | reverse complement strand
TCAGCAGGTATGTGTCTACTAGATCCAATGGAATTGCACCTACTTAAGTGAATACTAAGTTTGGCCAAAATATATTTTCATTATGAAAAGTGATAAGTCTTTCTTACAGACTCGTAGAATCTTTGGGTTGTAAGGGACTTTTAAGGGCCACATACTCCAACCCCCCTGCAGTGAGCAGGGATATCTCCAACTACATCAGGCTGCTCAGAGCCCCGTCCAACCTGACCTTGAAGGTTTCCAGGGATGGGGCATCTACCACCTCTGGGCAACCTGTGCCAGTGTGTGAAAAATTTCTTCCTTGTATCTAGTTGAAATCTGCTGTCTTTTAGTTTAAAACCATCACCCCTTGTCCTATTGCTACAGGCCCTGCTAAAAAGTCTCTCCCCATCTTTCTTACAAGCCCCCTTAAGTACTGGCAGGCTGCAACAAGGTTCCCCCAGAGGCTTCTCCAGGCTGAACAACCCCAACTCTCTGACCTTCCTTTTCTAGCTGACATACCTGTAGAAGACCTTCTTAGTATTCTTTGCATCCCTTGCCAAGTTCAGCTCCAGCTGCACCTTGGTCCTCCTGACCCCATCCCTGCACAACTGGGCGGCGTCCCTGTACTCATCTCAGGATCCCTGTCCCTGCTGCCACTGCCTGTGTGTTTCCTTCCCGCCCTTCAGTTTGCCCAGCAGGTCTCCCCTCAGCCATTACTCTTGTTTGGTAATACAGTTCTATATTAATATGTTGAGTACTTGTTCTCCTGTTGGAATTGATTCCTTTTTATCTGTCAACGAGGTTTCAGAATTATGTGGTCATCACATTAATTGTTCAGACTGATTTTGGAAGGGCATATTTTCCTTTACGGTGCTGCACACATTAGACATACTCAACTGGGAGGACAGACTCAAACTTTGAACTGATCTGTTTTCCATTACCCAAGTTAAGAGAATTCATTGGCAATTTACTCCTCCCTGCAATTATTGTGGGTTCTTGTGTAAAGGACACACAGCTGTATCCCTTCAAGCATCAAACGTAGTGAGAGCTTATTTACGCACAAGTGAGTGTTAGCGCATGTTCTGGAAATGTATTAACTTGCTATTCTATGGCAGTTACCTGTGCAAAAAAACTGAATGAAGTAGAACGTAACATTCTAAGGTGCGTACACAAAGATAGCCACAGGAATGCTAGATTTGTAAAATAACTCCTTTTTATTAATTTTTTGAAAGTTTGCTGTCAATGTTTGTGTTTCATTGCAGAACAATAATCTTTGGCATAAAAAGCAACTCAGGTCCCCCAAAATGGGGACATCTTATAAACATTTTCAGATAAGCTCTCCTAACCTTCCTCCTGCTAGTCTCACGTCAGTCGTCTTGCATGTCGGTTTAATAAAATGTATTTCAGCAAACGAAGCAATTGACAAAAAGTTTGTCTGCTAAAGCCTATCACAAAGGAAAGCAAGACATGTTTGCACAGTGGCAAGCAGCCAGGCAGAGTATCTTAATTTACCATCTGCCAGATGAAACGCAATAGCTGAATTGGTGAGTACTCCAGCCTAGCTCCCAGGCTAGGAAAACAGGTTAGTTTGAGTCATTCTCCAGAGGCGTATGGATTTGGGATAGAGGTGGGCTTAGGTGTATGTGGGAAATTTCAATAAAACTATTGCTTAGGCCTGGTTCAATTTAATAGTGATTAAGTGTTGCTGGCAGACAAGGGCTTTGGGCAACTGTCCACTATAAGGAACTGTGTCAAACCAGTCTCAAAAGGTTTACACTATCTGGCCTTTGAAATGATAGAAGCCGCTTATTTCTCATTTGCTTTTCTGCTGTTGCTGTTTGGAGAGATGAACCAGGGCAAAGTGAAATGTTAAGGTTTATGCTGCTATGTTTTTACATCTCCAGATTCGCTAGCTAAGTGTCATTTGCAGTCTGGGGTAAGACTCACTTCTTCCAAAAGTTTTTGATGGAGATTCACTGTGTGTAACATTTCCCCTGGCTTGCTCAGCTTACCGGCCGGGTGAGAATCATCACCTCGAGCTGCAACGCAAAATAACGAATGCAACAAATTCAGCATAAAAATTCCCTAATAAAATTTTCTACACCAGCAGTTGCAGTGCGCAGAAAATGCTTTAACCGTGCAGGTCAAAGCTGTCGCTGTAAATCTCCGGTTGCGCCAGGAGATGGCGGCGTTGATGGCGCCTTCGCGCGGGCTTTCCCTGCCGCAGGGGCTGCCGCGCCTGCGCTGTGGCACAAGATGCAGCCGGTTGCGGGGTACCGAAATACTCGGGGAACGGATGACGAGACATACGAGATGGAAATACGTTCTAATTTGAGTTTTACAGGAGTGTGCATGATATCTGTCCATAAATGTAAAACAAGACCTTTGTAGAACAAGCTATGAGATGCTCGTCTAGCTGCTCAGGGAGACGTCGGTATGGCTGCCTGCCTTTGGGGACCCCGGTAGTATTAAAGGTGTTGGTAGCATGTGTGGGGACCAGACGTTTTAAGAGTTCAGAATTAGGTGAGGGTGGAGCTGAGTGAGCTAGCGTGAGCCGGACTATTGGCTACTAGTGTTCTAATTAGCGTCCTTTTCTAAGACAAACCTTAATAACTTCACCTGGTTTTCATACGGCGATCGTAGGAGACCGTAGGTTTAAAACTGGTAAGCAACTCCAGGTTTTTTTCTCTAAACTGGGCTTCTTGAAGGAAGAAAGAAAACAACCAATTAAAATGCTTCACTAAAAACCAAACAGGTAAGCTCAGTGATGAGCTACTTAAAACCAACGGCACTTTTTCCCCAAAATTTGAAATGCAGTGTCTTTTCTATTTTCATTCTCAAAGCTGGGAAACGCACCAGATAATGAAAGGGAGAACTAGTCTTGAATTATAAGATTTGAATATATTTTTAAATTGCTTATTTACTCCATGTAGCTATTTTGTCCCTGGGGCATATGTGACCAGTAGCCCCTGCTCCCGACCCCTGGTAACATGGTTAGCGTAAGTAACGCCATTTTATAAGGCAAGCAGCCATTCTCTGTGACGGAGCGGGTCACATATTTGTTCCCTCTCCCTCATTATCAGGCCCCGAAGGTCCTGTGAACCAAGTAGACGAACCAAACAGATTTCTTCTTCCCCTCCCTGCTGGCCTCGAGGTTCCTGGGCGCCAGGCCCATTACTCCCTTCCTTGCCGGCCTTGAAGGCCCCAGGCACCCGGCCAGGCAGGTGGTGTTGACCACCCCGTCAGAGCACAGGGAAGCGTAGCAGCACGCAGAGACTGGCTATAAAATCGAGCAGTTACAAGCCCCGAGTGGAGAACTTGGACCCGAAGTGCTGCTGGGCAGCGAGACCCGTGGCCAGGGCCGCCGCCGCCACCGTCGTCTGCTTCCTCCAAGGACTGAGTGAGTGACTCGTATTCTTTTGTATGATTTTCAAGCCTAGGTTATGATTGTTATACTGATACAGCGAACCACGGATTAAGATCTGACCCGATCTGCAGAGGGTCCAGGTGATTAGAAATTATAAATTAAGCTGTATTACAAACTCTGTATTATGCTACTTGCAGATTGTACTATATTGATTCTGCTGGTAGAAATCCTGTGCCATTCCAATAACAAATTCTGTGCTATGCTAATAATTTTCTTAACAGGATATTATAAAGCTTTAACTACAATCTAGCGCTGTCATCATTCTGCCAAGGATCTCTAAAAGAACCTGTCTGTCCCCTTACTGTTGGCTGACAGGTGTAGTTAAAAAGAAAAAAACCCAGTAATATCTGTATTGACAGAACGTCATCTTTGCACGCCTCAGGCTGTGAGCTGGAGTTGGCAGAACTGTGTATTTCATCCTGCAGCTCGTGTTCAAACAGCTGAAACGCATCTAGTCTCGTTTCCTGGCAAATTTAGGTTTATATACAGGCAGTACAGAGTCCATCCTACTGCTCTCAGCAATAGGACAGCCATTTTAAGTGCGGAAACCGCTAGTGTTCTTCGCTTGCCAGGTCGGAATGCACGAAGTGACATCAGCTGGCTGGCCGCTGCTTTCAGCAGGCACATGCTAGAGCTTTCACCGCGCACTGCGTGCTGCGAACACGGGCAGTAGCCTGGGTTCGCAAGAGCGTGCAGCAGGAACCGAGCTCCTGAGGACACAGCCGCTGGAGCGGCACGCTGGGGTGCCACAACTACAGGCGTTAGGAACCGGCGGTGGCAGGGACCCGTCGGCGCTGCCCCGGCGGGTCCCGCTTGCCACGGCAGCAGGAGCCAGCACGGCACAGGGCTGGTGTCGGGCTGGGTTTGATCAGGCTCGTTCCTCAAACGCAAAGCAAACCTGCATTTATTTGTATTGTTTACATGCTTCTGCAGCGGAGGTGGAGGCATTCACGCCGTTTAGCACTGGCCTGTAAGGCGATGCGGGGCGACAGCACCAAGGGGCCGCGTGCCTCGGGAGCGCTTGCGCGTTGACACGGCAATTCCAAACGTCTGTGTCGCGTCAGTTCTGCAAATACTTTTTGTTACAGCGCATGAAAGATACCATACCTGTCAACATTAGCTTTGTAAAGAGAGACCGTTTTCTTCTGTTGACTAATTATCCAGAGAATATATTCAGTTTGAGGAGACGCTTCAATAATTTAGCAGGCATGTGCCAGGTAATACAGGAGCTTTTGTCTTACTAGCGGCATAGATCTTCAATCATGTGTAACTCAATCTCTGGCTTTATGTATTCAAGGAAGTGTTTCGTATAGCTCCTGTATCAAGTGCCACTGAAAAGCAGGCCTAGATAAAAGATTAAGGTAATGCTCTTAACCGTGAATAGGGAACGTTCACCCTTTACTGCCCAGAGTGTCTTTTGCAGGCAATAACTGCTTTATACGTGTGACGTATGTATATGCTGAGACCCAGTAATGAGTTTGTTGTAGCAATAGAAAAATGCTGGAAACCATGTGTTAAATACCTGGGTCAGTTAATTCTCTCCTCCTTACATTATGGTGTATTGACAAATGCTTTGTAGGTTGATACTGAATGCTTTCTGTCATTAATATTTCTTAAATGCAAACCATTAGTGGTGCTGCATTCTTTGGTTTGCTGGACCAGGTAAGGTACATGATCATGTGCAGTTCCTGGGAGCACTGTGAAGCAAAACTCAGTAACAGATTTTCTTCAATACCTCCCAAGGTATTTAATCACACTTGTGCCATCTCCCAGAAAGGTATAAGTTCAAATGTCCTTTTCTGAGCCACTGTCTACGGGTTCAGTCATCTTTCTCTGCTAGCCTACAACACAACAACTAATCTACAACAAACGGAGATATGTTTTGTCTAGAATAGAGCATGATTATTGTACTCGGTAAAGTGCAGAAATAATGCCGTAGCTCAAACTATTCTCAAATTACTAAAACCAGAGTTAAAATACAACATTTTTTTTCTTTAGAAGGGCAGCTGTCTGCCATGCTCCTTCTGTAACATGGAGTGTGATTTATATGGACTCAAAAGGACAGATACCACTTACTGACAAGTAATTGCTTTCTGCAGACATCTGACTCCTTTTCCTTGGAGGTTTCCTTTTTCTACATAATGTTCATTCATGGTCTAAAGCAGCAGGTTTGCAGACAGTAATTGGTTGTTTATACATTAATGTTTAATTCATGGAATGGTACCTGTATATTTGTAAAGAACAACTTTTACATCCATTGAATGTTGTCAGACTTCAAACGTTAGTACGTAGCATTTCAGAAACACATTCACGGGACTGAAACAGCTTTTCACAAAAACACAGAAAGATGGGAAATGTCTATTAAAAGAGAACAGCTTAGCAAAACTTTTTTCATTGAAGCCTTCTCCTGTCGAGCTTTTGTTCAACCATAGGCTGTGCAATGCAGTTTGAGTCATTCTGTAATGCTGACCTATGTCTTTCACAATGGCTTAGGTCATCCAGTTCATCGTCTGAGCACCTTTCTTTGGTGGTCCTGCCAGCAGCAGTGAGGAAGTGAGAACTCTCCAAACTGTGCTGAACATGGCTTGGCGCAGGGAAAAGTTCCCCAATAACTTTCCAATCATGGAGTTATCTGAGAATCAACTTGCTGCTATCTTGCTCTTACTAGCCTTCATTATCTTCATGGACAATGCTGTCAAAGCTGCCCTTCTGGTAAGGAAACAGAGTTGTTTTTTCTTCTTACAGGTTGATGAAAATGTCCTTTGGACTGGCCTTGGCACCCTCAGGCTGGCAAAAGGAAAACAATACTCCCAAGAAGCAGAATGGATTTCCTGATTTCATACCAATCCGTACACTTCATTCACGAGCTTGACTTCAACTTCAAAAATATAAATCAACAGATCTATCAACCTTTTTCTGTCTTTCTGAGAATGCATGTAATATCTACCCTCCTTATTGGCTTATGCGCTTCTCTACGTCTTTATCCACTAACTAAAAGCATTACATAGTACCTGGTCCATGTGATTTAGCAGGAAATAGCCTGCCTATGTTTCAGTTGTCATGTTCAGCTGATGTCCCCAACATTGCAGCAGGACAATGACATCATGTTGCTGGCAATTGATGGCTCTTCCTCATCAGCAATGACTGCAATGCTCCAGCCGATTGGATGTGGGTGTTGTGCTCTAAGGAACTGGATGGCATCACCTGAGTGAGCTCTGACCCTTGCAGCCTGTGACTGTGCTGCCCTTCTGTGGCAGTGTGGTAACTGAGGTTTTTGTAAAAGGCATGTTTAAGGCCTTTTGAGATCATGTAGAAGCTGGAATCATTCTGCCCAGATTTCAGTCCAGGTAACCGTGTTTTTCTTTTTAAATACCTTTCCAGGCTCCATGGATATAGCTTTTGTATCCAGTGCTGGTATGTTGTTTTGATGTCTTGACAGTTCAGTTGTCATCATACCCTCTTCAGAGCCACTGCAACAAAATCTTTGCTGCCTTGTGTTTGAATAGAGTAGACGTGGTAACTAGAATGCTCCAAGAGTTTCTAACTCAAACTTTAAAGGAAGTTAATTACATGCCATGCCGATCCTGTATTTGTGTGTGTGTGTGTGTATGGTATTCTGCACTTGGCCAGGTTCATTGCAGGCATTAAATACCTTCCAAAAGTATCAGAAATTGAAATGGTGATACCAGAGTAGATGGAATATTTATACCATTGGATGTGACAAGACAGATGAGTCTGTGTTAGTAAGGTCTAAAATACAGCAGCCTGCAAAGAGGACACCACCAGGATAAGGAGGCCATCCAGCTGGGTGAGACTGTGCTCGCCTGTGGCAAGTTGGACAGAAGGGGCCCACCTGCGGTCTGACCCACTGCTATTGATGTGGTCCAGCTCTGAAGTCACTTTTCTTCAGCTGTTGAGAATGTCTCTTTTGCCCATACAACTGTGTTGTGTGTTCCAGAGCTGAGACATCTTGTTTAATGTTCTTCTGTGAAGAAGAACACTCGCTGGAGTGGGTGGACAGTTCCTGCTCAGTTTGTGCTACCAGTGTCACGTGCAATCCCATGAAAAGGTCATGGGATGTGGTCCTGGTAGCTCAGACAGAGATTGTTAGGAACCTTCTGGCGTTTTCTTTTTTTAAATCAGAAAATACCACTTAGTTTTAACATAACAGCTCAACAAAAATTTGGAAAAAGAAATTATTAATGCTGTTGCAAAATGCCTGAAACTTTCTGCTTCCTTCCTTCAAAGAACACAAAAGTATTTCTTGCTCATTTCTCATTTTAAAATATGGTTTTCAAGTTTATGGTTTTCAAAATGCTATCAAAAGTATGAAGGTGTATTTTCCCAAAGTACACCATAAAATTGAAATAGTGAAAACATTTCCTGAACTATTTTGAGATGTAAGCTTTGCAGTTTGACTCAAATGGAATGTTTTTTCTAAAAAACTTTTTCAGGGAGGAAAACCCTTTTGTTCAATAATTACGTCCCAGCCTGAGAGAGCTGGGACAATATTTCCATTAAAAAGAGCCAGAATTTCTGTGCAGAAATTCAGGAAAGGAACAATATCATTATTGGAGGTTGTGTTTAGCAGATGATGACTCTTTTTTTACTCAAAACTAAAGTTTTGTCTCTTTATCTTTCTCTCCTTTATCCCCATGCCCTGCCCTGCCCTGCCTTTCAGATTTGGGGATACCTCAGCATGTTCCTGAACAGAGTCTTCCTTGATGGCATCACCAAAGGTAAACTTGAGGAAATGGGCAGTATTTTGGCCTACATATTTAATGTTCTGACATCACCTAATGCTGTCAATAGCAGGAAATCTCTATCTTCTGTTCACCATTACTTGTTATCAATGGAGGAGTTGTGGTAGAAAATCTGGACGGAAACTTCTGGTCCAGAAACAGACAAGAGTTGTTTGCTTTGTCCTGTTCCTTTTCTGTTTCTGACTTTTATCATCCCTTTCCTGTTTTATCCTACAAAGTAGAGAAGAAACTGAAAACAGCTCGTGAAGGGTTTAATGGATTTGTTGCATAATTTAGTTGCAGCATGAACATCACAGCACTTTTCATTAGTTTATTTACTAAAAGGCCAAAGAGCAGTCATCCCCAAGGTCACAGGAAAGGCAAGGGTTACCATTGCTCTAGGCCAAGATATTACAATACTGATGATGATGAAACTATTTGGTATGGACTCCAACAATGCCAGAAAACAGTCACCATCCTAATCAAGAGCAGTATCTTCATCGCTCAGCCAGCCATCCCAGCTCCCTGCTGTCAGACTGTGACAATCCCCTGTTAACAGGCCCAACCAGATCTACTGCATCCTTGGTGCATTGTCATTCCAGCTCCCCAGCATGCTCTGCAAAGACTGGGCATAGTCTGGTTGACTGGGACATTTACACACATGACTCCCAGGAGGCTACCTGTGATAAACAGCACATTGTAGATCGTGGAAGAGAAATTCCCCAAGAGCAGAGTAACCAGCACCAGTTTGCTGATACCGGCACTGATAAATGTAGGTTTGACCACCCAAGGTGCACCGCACCACATGTTTACCACCAGTCCGTCGAAGCACCTTTCCTTGCTGACCCAGTCCTTCCTGGTCCCAAGCACACGGTTTATTCTTCCCCTGTGACGTGTTGTGATGTGCATGCTCAGCACAAGAGCACATGGAAGAAAATGTGCCAAACTACTGTGTTGCAGCTAAGCCTAGTGCCTAAGAAACTCATAGGAAATAGTGACAGTGGCAGTGTGAGCTGCAGGGAGTTTTACTGCCACAGTGCATCTCCTGGTAGGTAGGAGCAAAGGAAGTTCTGACAGTGGCAGCACCCAGCAGGAGCAGTTGGAAGTGGTTTACTGTCCAGTGGACTTTGATTCCTAACATTGTCCACTGGTCCTGGGAAGTGCAGGACCAGAGGAGGAGGGGAAAGAAATAGCAAGCTCTGGACACATACCGTCAATAAAGAACAATGCACAACATTCCCAAACACGAAAGTTCTCCTTGCTGGTAGTTGCAGGTGTATGAGCAATGTGATGGCACAGCCTCTTAGTTTCATTGCCCATTATTCCTCATAGGCCTATATATTAATCCAGACTTCTACCCAAGGCTTGCGTTGCAGCTCTGGCTTCCTGTGGCAAGATCCTCCAAGCAGTTATGAGCTCTGCAATTTCTCTCCCTAGCCTTTGTTTTATTTTTAGGGAATCTTGTCAGCCATTATCATGATTCAGTTTGTCCTTAGTCTTGGCACAGACACACAACTTTCATTTTGCAAAGGGATATCGAGTGGGAGGGCATGAAAGTTTGGAGAAGTAGAACTAGTCTTTTAATGATCTTTCCTTTCACCACTCTCTCTCTAAAATGTGTTTGTGGTCCAGTCAGGTGTCCAATTGGTTGCTTCTCTCAATCCTGGAGTTAGCAATGTCCATATCCATGTGGTATCCTGTTGTTCTTTTATTGCAGGTTACTTGCATCATTAAAACAGATAATTCTGGTGAGAACCCAGCTGCAGTCCTGCATCCAGCTCTGGAGCCCTCAGCACAGGAAAGACCTGCACCTGTTGGAGCAGGTCCAGAGGAGGCCACAAAAATGTTCAGAGGGATGGAACAGCTCTCTTATGAGGACAGGCTGAGAGAGTTGGGGTCGTTCAGCCTGGAGAAGAGAAGGCTCCAGGGACACCTTATTGCAGCTTTCCAGCACTTAAAGGGGGTTTGTAAGAAAGATGGGGAGAGACTTTTTATCAGGGCCTATAGTGATAGGACAAGGGGTGATGGTTTTAAACTAAAAGAGGGCAGATTTTGATATAAGGAAGAAATTTTTGACAATGAGGGTGGTGAAACATTGGCAGAGGTTGCCCAGAGAGGTGGTAGATACCCCATCCCTGGAAACCTTCAAGGACAGGTTGGACGGGGCTCTGAGCAACCTGGTGTAGTTGAAGATGTCCCTGCTCATTGCAGGGGAGTTGGACTAGGTGGCCTTTAAAGGTCCTTTCCAACCCAAACTATTTATGATTCTATGATTCTGTGACCGCTAGAGCTGATGATCTGCTTCTATGTAACTAGCATAGCCAGCAAAGAAAATAGAGCTTACTCAGCATCCCCAGTTCTGAAATATTTCAGAAGAGGAAATAGTCCTATTGGAAGATTCCAACTGAAGCAAAAGCCTATTCAAAAAGGATTCCTGATTAGGAACATCCTCTTCTCAAATATTTTGTTACAAATGGCCCAAAGAGGAAGAATTTTTATTTTTTAATTCTTGTTGCAGCAGGAGCTCTGAGTTAAGCAATGGTCATAGTGTGTTCAGGGCATGAAAGCAGAAAATCTGAGACAAAGGGCCCAGATGCAGAATCTCCTGCTATAACCTAAACCAAATGCCACTGAATGCAGCTTCCCTCAAGATCTCCCAGCTACGCTACTGTTCACAGCCTAGCTGGTGGCCAGCATCCAGACTGAGCATTAGTAAAACTAACAAACCAAACAGTTCCCACAGTAAGTCCCTTGCTCTCCAGCTAACTTATTTAACTGCAGAGCTTCTAAGAGGGATGTTTCATCTACTGTTGTTGCAATAACCAGTAAGCGGGTATCCATGACAAAACCAAAGGGCACTGCCCTACAGCAATGAAGTCTTGGCTAAAGCAGCAGCAGCAACCGAAAAAGGTCAGAGCTCCACAGTAGCCCTGCCCCATTTTGAAAATAAAGCCCATCAGTTTCATAAGAAATGAGGGAGGTTCTTCAATGGCTTTCAGATCAGACCTGGGATGTCTCAAGACAATTCTCCCAAAGACACCAGGGGAGGAAAGGGAAATGCTCAGTCAAGTATACAAGGACAGCACCACAGAGCTTCACTGGCGTTCATTCCACCCCTCTCTGCCAAGGGAGGGACAAGAACAGAAAAGACTTTGCGGCTTTGCAGAGGGCAAGGAACAGGGCTAGCTTTTCCCCTGCAATTAATTTGCTACTCTTTCCTCATCTCTCTATCCTGTTCTTGTGCTCCCAGGCTACAACTCACTCTGTCATAATTTGCTTTTCTTACTTTAGACAGAGACCATTTCTGCGTGGTTCTGTACCTGGCTGGTCTTGCTGTGCCACCTTCTCTAAGATTTTCAGTGGAATCCAGGACACTTGGTTTGGTGATCTGCAGCTGCTCCATTTCACGCCTTGGATAATGCTGCTGAAGTCCACCAGAAGGAGCCTTTGTGTATCAGTTTTGCATAAACCTCAAGGAATATATGAACATGTAAGTAACAAGCCAGTGAGTTCTCTTAACTATGTTGAATTACCATAAAATCAGTCTTCCAAATCTGTATGAGAATAGGATGCTCAGGATTTTCAATACAAGTACTACACATTAATACTACACATCCACTAACCATATGGGTGGTTGTACACCACTACTAAAGATGACTTTTTTCCAAGCCTCCTCATTGATTGACCAGTGTAGTTTTATTTCTTAATACAAAGAACTAACTACAGCCTTACAATAGCACATATCAGATCTGTGTTCCCGTTTTTGCTTGCAGTCTGCTCTTGGATTTGTGCTAAGCATTGTCCAGCATTCCCACAGGCAGCTTCGTACTTTGAGATACACCTGTCTCTGCAAGAGCTCTCTTTGGCCAGAGAAACATGAAACGTACTCTTCTCAGGTACTCTTATCATTGTAGTAAAATCATAGGAAGGTGTCAGCAAACTGGCTCTGCCAAGCTGCTGCAGTTTTGATCTGGTGGCGGGATTTAATCTGTTGGTGTTTTGGGGAGTGTGATGATTGTTTATCCCAAGAATGAGGGAAAAAATGTAAAAAAAAAGTTAACTCACATAATGTTAACCTTACTCGCTTTCTCTTCTCCTTCCCGCTGCATTTGTGGTAACAGCTCATTAAACCCTGCACTTTTAATAGCTGTACCATGAGACAGGAGAGTTCGTTTCCCATCCTGCTTTCCAGGGTGTGGCAAAAAAATGCACAGAATCACAGAATCACAGAATCACTAGGTTGGAAAGGACCTTCAAGATCATCAAGTCCAACCATTAATCCAGCGCCACCATGTCCCCTAAACCATGTCCTGAAGCGCCACATCCACACGTTTCTTGAACACTTCCAGAGACGGCGACTCCACCACCTCCCTGGGCAGCCTGTTCCAATGCCTGACCAAATGCAATCCAATGCAGACTCCCCCCAGCCATGCCTGCGGTACCGTGGGGTTTGCAGTGGTCACTAAGTACAGGTTTGGCCCTAATTTCTTTCTTGTTCTGTTCTGCCTGTAAAAAAACTTCTGTTCCTGCCTCTAGGAAAGAAGAAGAACTGGGATTCCTGTTTTGAGAGATGTGGGGCTCGTGTTTGAAAAGGAAGAAAGTACATGATGTTTTTCAACCCCTGACCAGGGAAAGCACTGAGAACTGAGATACTTCTGGTAGCTTTTGAGAACTCTGTGAGCCTTGCCTGCCTTCCAGAGGAGCCGGAGTCTATTTGGATGATTTGAATCTTTGCCATCATTTGGAGCAGAATGAAGCTCTGTAAAAGGACAGCGACTGAATGCCAACTGGGTTGTCATTAGCTGGGGCTGCCCAGGAAGCAGCTGATGTGCAGTTTGTGGTGGAAGTCATGCAGACACAAGGGGTGTGACTCAGTGGTAGAGAGGCCCCGGCTCCTGGCTGTATTCCCACCCCACAGGTGTATTCTGGGCTTGCTGCTGGGACGGGCCAAGGAGAGCTGGTGGCTGCACACACACACATCACTGCATAAAACAACACAAAGGCTCCACGAACTCCCACGTGGCTGTCCCTTTTGCAGAAGGCTGTTAATGTTGCAGTGATGTTGGGTGCTGCTGGCCCAGCTCCATCTTTCTTCCACAGTAATCAACAGAAATGTGTCCTAGTCTTGAAGTCTGGTGCTTTAGGAACGAAAAGCTTAATGGCTTTCCTTAGCTTTTTTTCCCCCTCCATCTTTCTTTTATGAAGCATAGGGAGTTTAGAACTATGGAAGCAGTGCAAGAAAAATATTAATGAATAACTATGGAGTGCAGACATTTAACGCATTCCTTTCTCTTGAAATAACTGGCTTTTCTCTGTGGGCTCCGTAACAGAAAAACGTCTGCAGAGTCTGAACCTACTGTAGAGAAGCCAAAGTAGATGGTGATTTAAAACTTCACTCGCTTTTTTTGCTAAAATGTTACTTCTTCATTTATCATGCAGCAAAAAATATTCTCTCTTTCTCTGCAAAATGATAACCCTGTAGAGGTAAGAAAAACCCAAGGCACAGGGGCAGTTCTTGAGGTTCTGGCTGATGAATTTCTGGGTGATGGAAATGGTGAATGAAAAATTATTTCTAGGGCCCCCTCCCACACCCCAGACTCTAACCGATGTTGGGGGGGAGGAATTAAAGCATTGCAAGCAATCTACTGTTGGAGTGTCCCCCAAGGGTGGATTTTGAGGCACAAAGTCACTTTTCAGCTTTTGTTTTCCTGCGGTTCCGAATGGAGTGTTGTGCGAATTGAGTATGGGGTTGCGCTACAGTAACTGTACTCCCAGCTTTGAATCACAGCTATCCCCCAAAACTGCAGGTCACAGCAGAGGTTGTGGCGTTTCACAGCCTCCCTTGTATGAGCTGCCTGTCCTTGGAGGGAACAGTTGTAAAAGGGGGACAGTGGAGAGGAACCCCATTGCTGACCACCAGTGGAAATGGGAGTAGTGCATCCCTGGCCCACAGAGGCAGGCTGCACAGGTAGATGTTGCCTGTGTGAAGGAGGACGCTTAGGAACCTGTTTAATAAAGGCACTTTCGGACCTCTCGTCAGTGTTCAAACGCCTGGCTACTCCTCCTCGCCGGCATCCCTTCTTCCTGCCTTGGCTTCTTAACGCGCCTTTGCCACCCGGCCTGCCCCACGGTTTTTTGGGGCGGGCAGCCTGCGTGCTGGCTTTGTCCCTGTGCCCGAACCTGCCGGGGACCAAACCCCTGCCCTGGGACTGTGCGGTCGGAGGGGTTGAAGGCCCCCTCTCGAGGCGGGTCTCTTCGGCGGGCTCCTGCAGGAGCGGTCCCCATGCCTCCCCCGCCCCGTGCCCGAGGGGTTTCCAGCTGCTC
>NW_010556340.1:5441-5897 GCF_000687285.1 Phaethon lepturus | reverse complement strand
GGCTGACGCAAATTATAGAGCGTTAGGAGAAAGAAAAGGAGGAAGATAACGCAATAACGCCCTCCCGAGTAACTTTGCTAATTAAACCACCTCTGAAGCCTTCCCAAACGTCCCCGTGTTATGACAACGTGAATAGCGCATTCCAGCGAAACCACTGAATTTATATTGTGCGGATAAAGTTCGAATGAGGCCGTTATTACCCTGTCGCAGCGCCTGAGCCACCGCGTCGCGCCGAGGCTTTATTCACAGCCCAGGGACGGAATTCCCGTTGCCTCCCCCCCCCAGTCCCCCTGGAAGCGCTAGCGAAGGACACGCAAACTAGTTCTGCCGGTACCTGAGACTTCTCATTGCTTCGAGTACGTAGCCGAAAGCAGTGGCTTTGCGGAGGGCGGCTTACGGAAAGCTCTCCGGCTCCGCGGGGACGCTTCAGCGAAGGGCCGCCCAGAGCGCTGCCCG
>NW_010556340.1:2338-5390 GCF_000687285.1 Phaethon lepturus | reverse complement strand
GGCTGTGCTGGGTAGCCAGCCTCCCCCTTAAAACTCAAGGGCTTCTGCCCAACCCAGCGATGCGCGCCCACGCTACCCGCTCCGGACGCCCCGGTTTTCAAACCTGTTTCCGCTACTCCAGGAGGAGAATTTACGTCGGTCGTCTTTTTGCGGAGCGTTTTCCATCGTTTTTGGCTAAAATAACTTTTTGGAGATCGGGAGCAGCACCCTCCCCCCTCAACCCTCCAGTCGCTTCTGTCCTCCGCCGCGCACCGATTTTCACAACGCTCCTCGTTTTTCCTGCGCCAGAAACCAACCTGACCGTATATTTCTGCCAAGGCGGTAAGAAAAGAGACGGCAAAGGCGGAGGCGTCTGTGGGTCCGTGAGGTCAAACCAGTCCGGCTTTTAGGAGTCTTCAGGAAAGGCTTGAGGCCAGAGCCTCAGCCCTGGCATCCCCAAGACCTCCGCCGAGTCATGAGAAAGGCCAGCACAGAGCAGCCCCAATTTCCCCCGAATGTTCCCGGGACGATAAGGGATGTCGCACCCTCGTAGCGATCTGCGTTTTACAGGAGCAGAGAACTTGCACCAGTTCCTCGTGGCCTCCGGGTGGGGTGTCCAGGAAGGCTCCCTCTCCGCTTTGCAGGAAGAAGATGCTTTTGTTGCCAGCGACGACACATCCTGAACCCTGCAATTAGTTGCGGCGGTGTTATTCTTTCTGCAGAGCGGCTCTCACCTCCAAAAGGCCCACAAGGATCCCCTGACATGCCAGCGCCACGGCTAAAACCAGAGGAGCCAAGGCTCTCCCCGCTCCCTCTCCGTCGCCGGCGAACGCAGACCCCGGGTGACCAAACCCGCGCGACTTACGCGGCGCCAGACAGAGGCGATGCTTTGTAGCATCCCTCCAAAGAGCGGCCATCCCGGATACGGAAAGGCTCGCTGAGCGCAATACAGCCCGTCCGTGTCCCCCCTCCAGGTGACCTATTCCCCTAAAAAACAGACGAACACCGTACGGCGTATTTCTACGGTGCCGGGGGAAGCGGCCCCGGAGTGCAGCGCTTCCCTGCTAAACACCACTTTCGGATCACCCCCACCCCGCGATAAATGGCACCACGCAGATTAATTCCTATCGAAGCGCTGCACGTTCGTCTTCTCCCCCGAGATATCTCATCTGCCAAGCAGAAAGTCCCAGGTAAGCCAGCTACGGCCGCTTCGCGCCGTCCCCGCAGGACGCACAGGCCCGTAAAGGCAGTTACCCGGCGGCCGTTATTCCCGGCTGCTATAACAGGAGATGTAGGCGACTTCGATCCCTTAAACAAAGCACGGCGAGAGTTTTCCCTCGAAGCAGAAATGAAAGACTGAGCTGGAGATGGCTCTTCGCGGGGCTCGGAGACGCCTCCGCGAGCGTGCTCGTACCCGCACGTATTGACAAGGGCCTCTCGGCTCGCGGATCCCAGGTGACGCCGCGAGCGAGCGCGCTGAAACGCGAAAAGCGACTCTATAAAGAAGACACGCCAGCGAAAAAAAAAGCCACTTTTGCCTTCAGGTCTGGATCTTGCAAGCCCCAAACACGGGGGATAACGTTTACGTACAGCCGCAGTATTTACAGGCGTGGGTGGGTTGGAAAGGCATCAGGTGGAGCGCTGGATGTTGACTATTATTTATCCTTTGTATCCTGATGGCCTCAAGTTGCGCCAGGGGAGGTTGAGACTCGGTATCAGGAAAAATTTCTTTACAGAGAGAGCGGTCAAGCACTGGCACAGGCTGCCCAGAGAGGTGGTGGAGTCACCGTCACTGGGAGCGTTCAAAAAACGTGTGGACGTGGCACTTCAGGACATGGTTTAGTGGGCGTGGGGGTATTGGATTGACGGTTGGACTTGATGATCTTGAAGGTCTTCTCCAACCTTAATGATTCCGTGATTCTGACGGTGCCGAGCAGCCCTGGGTACTGAACAGCCCCTCCTGCATGGCACCGTACGCGCACGAGAAGGCACACTTCCCCCCAGACCATCGAAGTAAACAAAAAGAGAGACTACAGATATATTATCACAGGAGAAGAGCTCGCCCTAAGACGTTATATATAAACTGTGAAGCGATTTAATTACAGGCCCGAATGATGAATTTCACAGCCCAGCTTCCATTCTCAAGCCATCCCCCGCCCTCGTCGAGGCTCCCTTGGGACGGAGGGGGTGGTATCTGGACGAAAACAAGCGTTTTCCGCTCAGATCTCCCCGGGTCACGTTCACATGGGTGCCGCCGCTCGCGAGCGGCATCGTACAAAACGCGACGTTTCCGAATATCAAAG
This sequence comes from Phaethon lepturus, assembly GCF_000687285.1. Taxonomy (NCBI): domain Eukaryota; kingdom Metazoa; phylum Chordata; class Aves; order Phaethontiformes; family Phaethontidae; genus Phaethon; species Phaethon lepturus. Next base: position 3,108 of record NW_010556340.1, on the reverse strand, counting down.
GGAGGGGAGCTGCTGAGATCAGACTCCGCTCTGATCTAACTCGCACCTCGCCAGTTTAAAACCTTAATTGCAACGCTACTTGAAAGCCTCCCGCCCTCTTCCCGACGCAAGGAGGGGAGCGAGACCCCAGCGTTTGCCCGGATCGCCAAAGCCAACGGAAACAAAACCGAAGAGCCCATCTCCCCGAATAGACCGTTTTCTGAGAAGACGGACGTACGGTCCCGCTCCCTGCGGCTGCCCGAGGAGGAGGTTCTTCTCCAGAGGGGGACAGAGGGGAAAATCCTCTTCCAAGGAAGGCGTGAGCAGCAAAGCCAGCGCTGCTGCTGGGCGCCAGGGACGTCGGGCTCCCTTCCCCAGTCGCCGCCTCCCTCTCCGGGTCGGGAAGGGGAAGGCGAGGAGAAGGGAGACCGCTGCGTGCGAGCGAAGCTGCGGCGCAAACCCCGGCAGCAACTGCTCGCCGGGACGGCACGCCGCCGCATCCCGATCCACAGGCGCCAAGAATCAGTCCAAGCAGTCCAGCTATCCTGCGGTGGGCTCGCCGCTCCCGTACGCGACGCTGCGTGCCGTCGCGCTCCCTCTGGTGCTTTTAAACGCAGTTTGAAGGCAAGAAACCACGCACAGACAGAGAGAGGGTTTCGAGGAGCCGCGAGCCTCTAGCAAATGTAAACACGGAGCATATATATATTTAATAAGGAGTAATCCCGTATCGTGCCGCTCGGCCTCGCAGCAAACAGGGGCGGCGATTCGCCGAGCCCCGCCGGACGCTGCTG
>NW_010556340.1:685-2154 GCF_000687285.1 Phaethon lepturus | reverse complement strand
CCCGCCCCCCGCCGCACGCTGCTGGCTCCGCTCCGCCGCGCAGGTCATTTCGCGGGAGCAGAAGCGTTTGAAAGTAAGTATTGATTTTAGGGAGAACGAGGCTTCCGGGCCTCGTTTTCCACCTGCGCCTCGGAATCGGAGCAAACCTGGAACCGCTTGAGAACTGCCTGGAAAAACGTGACCAGCTCCCGCTCGACGGTGGCGACGAAGCCGGCGCAGCAGTAGAAGCCGCGCCACGTCCGTACTGCGTCAACGACCGCTTGGAAGCGACGCCAGCCCGGCTGCTCGCTGGGTTCTTTCTTTCTCCCGGCCGCAGCAGACAAACAGTTTGTTCATTTAGGAACAACAGAGCTTAAAAACAAACGAGGTGTTAAAAGGAGGGAAGTAAAAAGCGGGGCTTTCATCTGGAAGATGCGGCACGGCTTTGATGGGGCTCAGAGAAAAGCTCTTTTCTCAGGGGGATAGTAATTTTTAAATTTTTATTCCCCCCTCCCTGCTTTGAGAACTCCGGTTGGTTGGATCTTCACAGGCTTTTGGTGCTCCCCTCCCCGCCTCCTCACGCTTCTACTTCAAAACAGAAGGGAAGAAGTCCCAAATAGCATCATTTTGTTGATCAAACCCCCGCGCTGAGCGCTGGCCCAGATGAAGAAACCAGAGAGGAGCTTTTCATTATCGCCAGATGAAAACACCACCCCGCTCCGCCTCGGCGAGCCGGGAACGGGGGTGTGTGTGTATATATATATGTATATTTATATTTATATAGAGCGGAGGACTTAAAGCATCTCCCCACGGTGCTACGCGGAGCCGCGGTCTCTCAGGGCGCGTACGGGTGCCAGGCCACGACCAGTTCCCGCTCGCCCGACGTGCCTGAGCAGCGCCGCGCATAGGTTATGAAAAATTACCCGCTGCTCGGTGATACAATAAGCTCCACATCCACATTAATGAACCCCCGTCTCTCCTGCGAGAGAAAGCTAACGCGATAACAGCGTTATAGTCGGCAAACAAATGCTCGAGACAATTTTTTTTTAAGCACCAGACAGTAAACGGGACCTAAAATATCCTCATGAATTACCCGAGTCGAAAACCCTCTACTGAGAAATTAATTTAATAGCAGTAAATACCGCAGCAATTTCCCCCATGTGAAATGCCACCGCAACGTTCGCTTAAGAAGCTTCATTTAAGCGGCACGTGGACGGAAATATATTTCATCGCGTAACGGTGTTTTGGCTGCACGGGGAAATCCCGCGTCGCTCCGGTGCTGGCGCCGATTACCCGAGTCGAAAACCCTCTACTGAGAAATTAATTTAATAGCAGTAAATACCGCAGCAATTTCCCCCATGTGAAATGCCACCGCAACGTTCGCTTAAGAAGCTTCATTTAAGCGGCACGTGGACGGAAATATATTTCATCGCGTAACGGTGTTTTGGCTGCACGGGGAAATCCCGCGTCGCTCCGGTGCTGGCGCCGGG
>NW_010556340.1:0-612 GCF_000687285.1 Phaethon lepturus | reverse complement strand
AAAAAAAAAAAAAAAAAAAAAAGAGAAAAGTAAAAAATCGGGAGCGAACTGCAGGTTTAGGAAATTTCTTGAAATTTAGCCTCCCGGGCTGCAAAACGGACGTCGCTGCTCAGCCCCGGCTTTCGCCCGGCCACAGGCGGAGAGGCACGCGGCGCCGGGGCTGGTAATTCCCAGGGATTTTGTGGATAAGGTTTCGTGCCCCGGAGGGGCCTCGTCTCCAAGAAGCGACATGTGCCGAGACCGCCGACCGGCGCCTGCGTTCTCCGGCCGTAAGGAGAGCCGGGAGAGGACGGAGGAGCCGGCGCGCCGGCCTTCGGGGGGGGAAACGATCTTTGACGAGAGTTATGTTAATCGGAGGAGCCCTCTCCCTGCATCTGTTCGGCTGTTATTCTGGGCAAATTTAATAGGTCTAAGGAAAGACCCGATCGTAATGACAATCTGCTCTGCGCAGCGGGAGATTTTATAAAGGAGTTGAACTGCGGCTCGTCGAAAACGCTTAAGGTAATTAGTTACAGGGCTACTTGCTTTCTTTCCTTTTTAAGAGCAATAATGGTTATTAACGTTTACAAATTACAGCAGCTCGCTGGAAATCAAAGGGCGGCGGAAGCGGTC
>NW_010556339.1:0-1377 GCF_000687285.1 Phaethon lepturus | reverse complement strand
CGGCCGGCGGCTTGGGCCCCTGCCACCTCCTGCGCCGCCCAGCCCCGATCCTGGTCTGTTCAGTCCTGCGGATGTACCGCACCGGGAGAGCACCGCCAGGCCCCAGCCTGTCTTTCCACTTTTACACAACAGTGTACAAAAGGAGTGATGCATTTATTGCAAAACAGCATCTGGAGCAGAAGGCTCAAGAGACACAATATTCAGGAACAGCATGTGGGATCTGAGGTCTGTTTGTCAGACTATTTCAGTTAAGACCTCACAAGCCTCCGACAACGTCCTCCCAGCCCACACGCCTGATTCACATCTGACATCAAGAGGGCAAAGAAGTGATTGCACTTTTAGTTTTGCTCTTTGGGACAAATTACCCCTTTTCTATTAACTAGATGTGTTTTCTCAGCCTTCCACCTAGAGGACTGAACAACATTTTATAATTTAGCCTAAACTTTGTGATTGATTGTCCCCAGCTTTGTGGAATGAGCATTTGGGATGAAAAGGATGATAGGATACAGAAAGTAGGTTATTGAGAGGCCAATGCCCAGTTAACGCCATCTTCCAGCCACGCTGACAAACACACATGGCATTTCTGGGCTTGATTGTCCAACCTTATGTGCAGAAATGGAAATATGTCCTTTGGCTTATAATCATGAATTCTCTGTACAGTAGATACCAACAACTTCCAATCACTTAGAGCGGAAGATAAATCTGGTGCCCCTCTCCCAAGCCCTAGTTTGCTATCCTGCCTATTTGCAGGCTGGAGAGAGGAGCACATCCTTCTTTTCTTCCTGATCTACGCACAGCGTTTCTGTGAAGGTTTGTTCTGTCTGGCTGTTTACCAGCGATAACTGCATTTTGGTAGAAAACACGTTTTCATGAAAGCAGAAGACTGCCTTTCAGTTTATGTTTAGGTTCGCTTTAGCAGTGGCTCCGCTCCTTAATGCGCTGTTGAAATTAAGGGAAAAACCTGTGCATGCAACAGCTCCTTAAGAAACGTTAACAGCATTAACCCCGTGGTCTATTCTAACTTCTTGCTTGGATAAGGCTCCAACTTCCTCAGCCAGATCCCCCAAGGAGGCATCGTGCCTCGCCAGCAGTCTCGATTTCTGGGTGTTGCTGTCATTACACGCTTCGGGCTACTCCCACGCAGCGAGGATCCACGTGGGTCCGGGGGCAGCTCTTCCGCAGGAGGGCCCGCGCAGCCGCCCCAGCCCTTCCCAGAAGCAGCTGTGGCTCGGACGGCCCGCGAGCTGGAAGCAAGGGGCGCGGGAAGAGAGGAGGACTGCGAAGAGGAAGCGTCAAACCTCGCCCGGACAATCCCGTCCTTCAGGGGACGGTGCCCCGAGAGGGCCAGAGGCGCTGCAGGGAGGGGCGGAAAGCCCC
>NW_010556338.1:8184-9728 GCF_000687285.1 Phaethon lepturus | reverse complement strand
CAACCCACCCCCACCCCATCAAGGATATACTTTATCTGGATTATGAAATTATACAAATGCATTACAGTGGAGATTTTTCTAATATGTACAGAAGTGTATTTTCTTAAGTTCCCATTAATTCAGTAGGACATGATATAATAGTTAGCATTCCTCTTAATAAGTGAGAAAGGATTTTGCAATGCAAGGACTGAGTACAAAAACAAAAATACTTTGCAGTCTATAAAACCATCAGGAACAAAATAAAAGAAACAGAGCTGGATATTCAGTCATAAATGCAAGTTGACTCTCAACAGTCCATCTGCTCAAATATGCTTTACACTTCCTTGTGGATCCTCAGTGGAGCAGATTATTAAGGTCAATAAGCATACTAATGATTCAGTTGAAGTCTTTTTTTTTTCTTTAAACAAAAAAATAAAAAGAAGAATCTACCTCCACATTCCCCACGAACAAAATGTGTACTAACTAAACAAAAATACATTGAGAGGAAAAGAAAAATAATACAGAGACAGAATCTGCAAGAAGTTCAAGAAGTAAAACCTGTATCGCATTCCTGGAAGAAATCCTGCCCCTCCCCCAAGACCCCACAAACAAACATAATTCATCCTACAATTTTGTAATCTTATTTACCTTTTGCTTGGGCAGCAGAGCTGTGAGAATATCCAAGCGATAGCAATGCCATTTCAATCAGTTGGTTGAAAAGCATATCCTTCCTCACCAACACAAATTCTGCATGCTCCTCCTTAGAATCATACTCAATGGCATTTTCATAATGTTCCACTACACAGAAAACTGGAAGCATACTTCCTATTAAAAAAAAAAATTAACGTATTAAACTTGAGTTATAGTAGAGTAGGTGAGTCTATACAGTGTTATGTAAATAAAACCTGTACAAACAGGCAGAGGAGGCATCAAGAATCATCACAAATATTTGATAAACATATTCCCTGAGTCCTTTCCCCTCACCCTCCCCAAAAAAAGAGAAAGTTCTGCAAAACATACCTCTCTCCGAAAAGCAGAAATGCAAATTTATCTCGCTTGATCGGATACGGATTAAAGAATTACCTTCTATAGAAATAACAAGGTTGACTGAAGAGAAGTTGATTCTCTCTGTCCTGCCTGATTTGTTGTGAGTAGCAGGCAGCATGAGAACCTAAATACATACTGCAGATGTCTTCACTGTAAGCCATTTTAGTACCAGCTACATAATTTTGTTCGTTAACATTAAAACTTTCTTAGTCCTGCCAAAAATATTTAATTGCCTTCAACATCAACAACAAATCACCTTGTGTGTTACACACTCGCTCTGAAAAGAGTACACAAGGAAACAAGGCAAAAGTTAACACTAATTCATGCTTCATTCATTGAGTGCACTTGAGCCCTGCTTTCACTCGCATCTTTAAGAAACAAATCATGATTTCAACGCCGTTTTAAGAAGTGTACCTGCAGTTCAGGCTGGTTTTTGTTGCCGCCTGCACTTCACATTCCACATTTCTGGTATTCATTGCTATTTTGGTATGCCTGAAAGTAATTACTAATTTCCAGTT
>NW_010556338.1:674-8137 GCF_000687285.1 Phaethon lepturus | reverse complement strand
ATTAAGAAAACAACCTTTTTTCCCCTTTCCTTTTTCCTTTTTTAATTTTTTTTTTTTTTTTTTTTTTTTTTTTTTATTCTTCCTCCCTTTTGACAACAGATCAAGGAAGGAACAGATGACCCAAGCTGTTTTAGGGACAAAGTCTCTCCCAGCAATCGGATCTCTAGACTTTGTGAAAACCCCTCCCGGCCTCCCAGACGGATGCGGATGACACGATGACCTCGGACCCGCGGTTTTAGGCCTCGGTCCTGTCTCCAGCAGCACAGGTTAGGATCTCTTAATGACAGAAAGCAAAAGGGTTAAAAAGCAGATGTACAGAACTGTCTTATGGCAGCCTGCCAGAGGGGGATCATCTTTAGCATAAATGATGACAAGGGTTATTTTAACAGGGCACCCAGGAACTCCAATTAGTCCTGCAATGTTAATGCCTCTATAACCGCTGCCCTCTAGACTTACGGAAACCTCCCAACCTGCGAAGGTGCACCAGACGTGCCGCAGCTGAAAAAGAAGATTTGCTCTTCACAACAGAGAAACGCTTTGAGACCGCGTCTGTTGATTTGTGCTCTAACGTATAGCAAGAAATCACGAGAAAAAGGATACCTCTTAAGCACGTATATTTAAACTACATCTGTTCACCAGAGAGTCAATCTCTGGCAAACAAACCCCTTCAGGCTCGCTTGGAAAAGCTCACAAACTCACTCCGGTTTGCCCAATAGGCTCAGCATGAAAGACAAGACTAAAAGCTTGCCAATATTTATGTAGTGCAGGAAGAAGGTTGTTTTTTTTTCTTTTTGTCTCTTGGTTGTTTTTTTTTTTAAGCTCTAAGTGAGACTGGTCAGGAAGGGAGAGAAGACCAAAGCAAGAGCAGTACATGCAAATTGGTGATTTCTTCATTGGTTTTAATTAAGCTGTGGAGAGTTTTCTAAAGCACATACATGCTTCATCCACAAAAAGGTGGTGAGGTTTTTTTTTGCCTTCCAGGCTCTCACAATTGATGTTTGACCTACTACCGTCTGACTCAGAGTAAGGGCTCAAAATTCTTAAGTAGTTTCACTGTTAATACCTGAAGATAAAACATAAACAAAGCTTCACTTTAACTAACAGTGCAGATACACTCAAAACCAGCCAAAGAATGTTCAGTTTTTTCCTCTATCAGTCCCTACAAACGAAGCTATGACCAGACACAAAACTGCAGTGCACGGGCACCTCGCTGCGTACCAGCACGCTTTTTGCCAGGTACACGGTCTCGCAAGTGGCAGCGTTCTGGGAAACGCGGTACTTCAAACAACACGGGAGAACCTCCTGGCCAAATTTTGATGTACAGCGTAGATCATCAGAGATGGATCCTGGTGGTGCGACACAGGTATCATCTGACTACAAATCAAGCCACTAAATCTTTTAGCAAACTGTCACTAGTGTCCTTCTGTTAATGTGAAAAATGTTAGACAGGAGAGCGCAATCTCAGCTGGCTGATCACTCCTGCTAGTACTTGGCAAGACCTCCAAGTGCAGCAACTCCGTAACCTTCTAGTATTAAAGGGGAGAGCGCTGGTCAGTGCTCGCTGCTAAAAATACAGCATGATTTAAACCTGAAGGCAGTGTTAGAGCTTTTGCTGAAGGTTTACGAGTCTGTGTAAACAGCACGTCTGCCATACGGAGCAGTGAAGTCTGTAGGATCCTTGTCTAAAACTGTCCTGGCATTAAAGTTTGCTGTGCAAATATCACATAATACCAGAGACAGCTGAAATCGCCTATTTAGGAATTTATGGAACTTATATGTTTGCAGGCGTCAGAAAGTCCTTTTTATATAGCCCTGCTGCTTCACTGTACAATATTAATGCACTCTGCTTGAAAAGCCGTAATAAATTATATTTTTAATGCTCTTACCCTGGCTTTCTTAAGATGCATACATTCTTGGCAAACAATCAATAAATAGGGTAATCATGAGCAGAGGCCAAAGAATTTGCTGAAGTGCTGTTTTTCCATTTTTAATAGATAAAGATCTAACAATACGGACTGCTGTGTCTGTTCATTTCAGGATCAATATATTCTTTGTTTTCGCTAAACCGAGGAAAAAATAAATGATTGTACGATAAATGTTATGCATCAGACACAATGAAATTCCTCTGCCTTCTAACTTTGCGCATTTAATAGCCTCGGTTGCATTCTGCTCTTTGCTTAGCAAACGTAAGAAAAATCTGGATTATAAACATACACTGATTATACTGAGAAAAGTAGAGGCTGTTCTAAAACAAATGCCAAATTACATGCAGCATATTTTGATTTAAATTAGCAAGCCTGCAGGACATGGTCAAAAAGACTTACACATTTTGATAAGCAAAATTTATAAATTATTGTCCATTAAAAGTATTTTCAACGCAAACAAAAGCCATCCATATACAAACATCAATGATTCTAAATGTGCCTTTTCCTTGTGTAAATGTCTAATTACAGCAAACCAGCCACTGAAAAATATGACACCCAAGTTGTTCATTGTTCAATAATGAATTGTACTTAAGAAAATAAACTGCGAAGATTGACATCATAAATGACTTTTCCAATGTGATACCTAAAGATTTACACTCTCTCCTTTAAACCAACTTGCAACTGTTAGGGAAATTCTGCTGCCCTTCCAAGCTTGGACCATCATTAAGAGGAAAGGCGAGAATTTGTTTTGGGGGTTCGGTATTTACTCCTACATATTTTTTCATTCCTTAGCCCAACACTTACTCAAAGAATTAATGCATTCTATTACTTCTATTTCAATGTAGGAATTTGCTTTAATCAGGGCAACTAGCCTTTACCTTAACAAAAATCAGACTCCACCCTGTAAAGCAAGATGCTCCACCCAAGCATGAAGCTTACATTTCCCAAATGTGATTTATAACAGAGTTGGGAATATATAGTATTTCAGAATGGAGATTTAATCCTGAAATATAAATGAAGTAGAGTCTGCAAAAGTATGCTTCCCCCCAAAATACTATAAATCAAATTTCTCTAATACAGAATTATCAAAAGTGTTACCTTTTCTAATATTAGTTTTCATCAGGTGTCCAGAGTGTTTTAAAGGCACTCCTTGCATTTTAGTTCCTGTACTTCCAAGTCTTCCTCTTCCTAATGGGCTCCCATTCTGTTCCAAGCGCGCAATTTTGGCTGGTGGACCCTTCGGATCGCTTACATTGTTAGACATTTCTGAATGTTCTTTCCCCTGAGTTGCCTCGTTCAAATGATCCATACTCAGTCCCGCCTCTAAAGATCACCTGCCATGATTCAAAAAAAAAAAAATATATATATGTTGTACACGTGTGCGCATATGTATACGTACACAGCCTGCACATGTACAGAGAGAGATATGTATCACAAGCTCATGAAGAAGAATAAATAACTATTTTAACTGGAAAGAAGATGCCTCTTTTAAAAGAAACAAACTTATTCTCCAAAAATGACCTCATACCCCAGTTTACAGAGAGACCGCATCATAATCTGGTGGTATTATTTTTTAAAAGCCAACTAGAGAACGCCTTTAAAAAGAATTCTTCAGAGATCTTCTACTAAATCTGAGAAAGACTAAGACTCATATAAATGATGATGATTGTCAAGGTATGTGCTCCAACACAGCTATTGTTACAAATCTCACAGAAAGGTTTGTTATTAATCCTGGGTGGTTTTATTGTGTTGAGAGAGAGAGACAAAAAAAGATTCTAGTGAAACATTTCTCAATCTACTTGATTAAAAAAATGGATGCACAACAATAGGGAGATTGTTAAAACTCTAGTTGAGGGAGCAACAGATTTATTAAGAAATGTAGAATATTGTCCATTTACAATTCTTCCCCTCTTTAAAAAGAAAAACTAGAAGAGAATTTAACATTTGACTTCGGAAAGCAGTGGCGGAAGGTGGTTGCTTTTGAGTTTCCTAACCAATATTACACAAAGAGTTTATCAACTTTCACAAAGTTCAAAATATGCACGTGAAATTTTTCAGATACTAAGCTTTAAGTGTTAAATGGAGTAGTTTATTGAATTAAGAAAAATAAACGAGAAGAGAATGTAGCATCTCACAAAACATAATGCTGGGGAAAAAAACCACAATTTCTACAGTACTTTTGAAGCCCTTAAGTATAAAAAAACTCCAACCCCGGGTGACGCTAAGTTACGTGCTGGCACAGCTATTTGAAACCAAAAAACAGAAGTACTTTCAATAGCAAATTAAGAAAAGGTGTATGTTAGCATGCCTATATTTCCCTTTCTATAAACTTTTGAAACCTCCGTCCGTGAATAACAATTCCAGTTAAACCACTAAAAATCTCCCAAGCCTAGAACATAACGGAGTAAGTTTTGAGGATTTTTGTCACTCATCAGAATCAATTTTGCCAACTACTTAAAAAAAAAAAAATCAGCTGCGGAGAACAGACACATCTTTCTGGTTACAATTCCATTCATCAATCCTGCTGTGATTGCTAGGTATGTTACCCTACCTTTCTCTGACTGAGAAAGGTGTGACTACACTGACAATTATATTATGTATATAATATAATCACTAAGGACAGGTGACTAGACATTAATTTATGAACTAGTATTTACATTAGCAAGTACAAATACTAATACTGGGAAAGTCATATTTAGAAGGACTGGTGTGAATCTGATAATTGCTACTTTCTTTCAGTTGCCTAGTAATTCAATACATTTTCTGCACATTTCATAGCAAAGCTATTAAAGCCTAAACAACTTGGGCTTTTTTTTTTTTATGCACTTCTATGTTGTTGGTATATATGCCAATGATGATTCTGCAAAGTATTTTTTTCTGGTTTGAACACCATGCTGCTTTTCCCAATACGGTGAGGAGAGAGGTAATATATTAATCGGAACGTTTACAAGCAACCTCAAGAATGCCACTGAATAGCTGAAGTTCAGAAAATCATTATTTTTCCTTATGCTGCAAGGTGACAGGCTAAGGTTTACTATTCATCTTGATCCCATCTGTTTTAGGTCGTGTGTCTCATTAACAGTAAATGTGCCTATTTTAGCCACTTTTCAAAAAGATTTTTTTTTTTTTTTTTTACTGTGTCAACTGCAGCCTAAGCAAAAAATTACAGACTGAAACCGTTAACATCTTCCAATGTTTCTGACGATGCTAAGATACTAAAGGGCTGCTTTTCTAAGACTGGTCTCTCTCAAGAATAAGAGGATTAACAAAAAAAAAAAGGGGGGGGAAGAGTAAAAGAAAGCAAAAAAAAAAAAGCCTCGAACAAGAAAATCCTTGTCACTTTTGGCAACTTCAGAAGTACTCTAAGGCACCCAGGTTCTTTGCTACAGAAAGTATCTAGTCATCATGAGTCAGAATCGCACGACATCATGTACAGTGAATAAAAGTGATAGATCGCAGTTTAGTTAATACGCTGACTACAACCAAAACACCAAATGGGTCATTTTCGCTTGGCCTGAGAATACCCACCCATCGGCATCCTTTCACCGCTTAGTCATCTTGTAAAAAGCTTTATGTTACAAAGCAAAATTACATGCACATAAAACACCTAATTTACTCATTTAAACTCCATGCCCAAGGCTAAAGTTCACGGAAACCTCAGTTTGGAATAGTGATGAGCAAGAACCAGCGTGGCCTGCCCAGGGAGAGGGTTGCAGGGAAGAACTATCATCTCCGCCGGTTCCAGGCCAAGAGTTTCCCCGGCTTTCGCATTTAGGCATCTTTCACAACTACAAGTTTTCATCACAGGCATTGAGAGAAGAGCACAATTTCAAGGCACAGTTTCCCAGAGACAGCGCACACGTACGGGCACACCGCGCAATTTCTGAATGAGAGTCGGTGCGGTATCTCCTTTTGTCGCGATGTAACGCCGCCGGTATGATATTATTTCTTTCTCTCCTCCTGAATCAGCCCCCTCCCCATGCCTTTCCCCTCCTCTTCCCTCCCTCCCCCATAAAAACCCATAATCACATTTGAGAGAGGCTCCGCACTTATCCGTTCCATATGGCTCTCCCAATCCAGGCCAAGCTTTCCCTGTGACCTTTTAAAGAGACAAAGAAGCAAAGTACTTATCTAGAAACAGAAACACTGCAGTTTTCGGAGTGAAATTAGCAAAACCGACCCGAAACTCACCACTTCAAAACTTGACAGCATATAAATAACAAAAACAAAGGAGGTTTCCTTTGCAGCCCGAGCTCTTGAAGAGGAAGAAGTTCAAGACTGATGTTTTCTAGGTCCCCCCCTTTTGGAGGGGGGGAGGGAGGGGGCAGCAGACCTGAGGACTACTTCCCCTAATATTCTCTTATTTTCCTCTTATTTTTCTTGTTGCTATTTTCCTCTAGGCGGGGAGGGGCAAAAATAGATAGCGAGAAACAGAGTAGCCATGAGCAAAAATGGCAATGGACAAAAACAAAAAATACAGATTAAATATCTTTTGAGAGAGCCAGTTTTCGAGGTTTAGCAACGGAAGAAGGAGCTGAAGATCAAATAGATCAGACAAGTGTAACGCTCAAAACGAGGAATTCATAATAATAATAAAAAAATTAAAGTAGCAGGTTTAAATTGAGGTGGAGGGTCACTTAAGTCTAGCTATCCTTTCAAAAATAAAACCAATGCGTACAGGAGCAAGTGAGAAAGGGGGGTATTAAGAAAAAAAAAAAAAAGGCAGAGAAAAAAAAAAGGCAGCTTTTCTATCCAGTGTGAAGAGCAGAAAGTCTACTTCTAGGTTGTCACTTACACTATTATTCTCCAATAGGCACCCAGAGGAGCAGCACACACAGAAGGAGCCCGCTCCCCTCCCCCTCCGCAAAAATACACACCGTAACAGCCCCCAAACTTTCTACGGAAACCTCAGCCCCAGAGATCGCTACTGGAGATAAAAAATAAGATTTAAAAAAAAAAAAAAAGTGTAGAGAAAATTGCAGGAAAAAGGCACTAAAATGCCACTTTTAATCTCGCCTTCGCGGTCCGGGGAGGAGAGGGGAAAAAAAAAAAAGGCAGAGAGGACCTGTCTCCTCTCATTTACCGGGGGCTGTTGTGCGAGAGGGGGGAGAGAGGGAGCGAGAGGAGGGGAGAGAGAAAAAGAACAGAGGGGAGGAAGGAAACACACACAACAAGGCACACCACCACCACTACAAAAAGTGACGAGGTTTCACTCCCTCCGAGTCCAAAACCGGGAGAAATTACAATTAAAAAAAAAAACAAACCCAAACCACCAACCCTCTCTATTAAAAAAAAAAAAAAAAAGAAGAAGAAAAAAAAACACAACAAAAAACTGGTTCTGCTTCTGCAAACGAAAAAAAATAAAAAACAAAATCTCGGAACTCTGAGAAGAGTTACTCGCAAGAAGGGGTCAAAAATACAAAATAGAAAGGCTGCAAAAAGCCAACAACAACAACAAAAACCAAGCCAGCAAAAAAACAATAATAATTGAAAAAGAATAATAATAGTAGGCTTTGTTTTTTTTTTTGTCTCTCTCTC
>NW_010556338.1:336-613 GCF_000687285.1 Phaethon lepturus | reverse complement strand
CTCTTCCCCCCCCCCTTTTTTTTTTTTAATTCTTGTTTCCCCTGGCTGGCTGAGTATGGTTGTTATTTAGGCCGGTTTAGTGGTTGTTGCTGGATGTTACATGGATATATGTGTGTATGTCTGTGTGTCCCCGGACGGAGCTGCCTTGCTCTGCTCTCTCCCTCTCCCCCCTCCTCTCTCTCGCCCTCTCTCTATTTCTGTCCCCATTAAATTATTAGTTGACTCATCACTCCTCCTCCTCCTGCTGCTGCCGCCGCCGTCCCCTGCTCAGAGCCTC
>NW_010556338.1:0-202 GCF_000687285.1 Phaethon lepturus | reverse complement strand
TTTTTACAGCCCCAGACGGGAGGAGGACGCAGCCTCCCTGCTGCTGCCCGGAGCCCTTCCCCGGCGGCCCCGGATCATCCGACGCGTCCTGGGAGAGAAAGTGGCAGAGGAGGAGAAGGAGGAGGAGGAGGAGGCGGTGGTGAAGGAGAGAGGCGTGGGGGAGGGGAGGCTGGCGAGGGGTGAGGGAGGGTCGGGAGAAGAG
>NW_010556337.1:260-3958 GCF_000687285.1 Phaethon lepturus | reverse complement strand
GCACAGCCGGCTCCTGCAGAGGCTTTGGCAGCCGAGCCCGCCTCTGGAAGGCTAGCTAAGCAGCACGTCTGCAAGGCTGACCGCCCAAACGTCTCCTGTTCCAGCGGCCCCAGGAAGAAGCGGTTCGTCCTAATTACGTGTTTGAGTTACATCACGACGAGACTGACTGAGCTACCTGTTGCACTGTCCCCCCAAACAATTCCGGTCATATTTAATCTTGCGAGCATCAGTGACGGGTCCAGTAACAGTCTGAATCACTGGAACGTTTTGGGACGACAGTGAAATGCCAGACAGGCTAGATGGATCCGTTTCAAAAGACAAGCCATGAATTAGTAAAATCCGAGAGATTCCTGTCACTAAAATGAATAATGCCACTAAAATTAGACAACAGCCGAGACCAACTTTTTTTTCTAAGCAATGGAAAATAAGATTGCCGTTTCCTTATGCTGTGCTTCACTTCTGTAGGTAAGCTGTATTGGGTTGCATCACGCAATGACTGAGTCAGATTACTTGATGAGGTGGCTTGCTTACAACAGGAAGAAACTACACACAATGATTCAGGAGAGCTCGTTCAGTATTACGCTTGGTGTTGTTAGCCAAAAATATTAAATTAAATACTATCTCAAGTTACTACTTTCCTAAATCCTGGCTTCGTTAGCTACAGTGAAGAAAACCATTGCAAGATTTGAAGTTATGTTGGAGTAAAGGCAATTTTTCCTCTGGGTTTTTTTTTTTTTTTTTTTTGCATCTTTAATTTCTGGTTTTAAGAGAAGAAAGGATATTAAACTTACATATGTTATTTAAATAGGCTGTGAACGTCAAAACTCAGGACAAGAAATTAAACCACTGAAAGAACAAGAACCAAACATTTCCCCAAAGTAGAAACAATATTCAATACAGTGCCACAGCCCACTTAATAAAATTATCAGAAAATATTAGAGATTTTTATGTTATTAGCAATACTATCTAAACATTAGGAAACAGATATGAAAGAATACACTAGGGAAATATTCCTAAAGTGTTTACCTAATTGAGTTACCATTACTATGTTAAGATATTCTTATTAACAGACCACCTGAATTAAAATAAAGTAAACATATGAATTGTCTTACCACTTTCAAAACCACACATACCATATGTGTGAATACCAGATCCAGAAGGATATGGTAGCCTATAGAGAAAGCTGAGTTAAAATAAATAAATAAATAAATAAATATTATCTAAGCCATTACTCTAAAAGTCATTACTGTTCCTTTAAGATTGGAGATATTAAAATGCCTGGAGAAATAAAAGCTTAAAACTTACAATAGAAGCTATTGTTATGAGGTAGATACTGGTCCTCATAAATGCAAATATATACAGACTTTTATTCAACGTGCTAAATGATCTAATTGAATTTTTACGGTCTAAAAGGTTGACAAGAAAGACCAAGCCCTCCTTCTTGACAGTTTTGTGTAGAATGTCAATAGGCCAAAAATACTAGTGCCAGCACTTAATACAAAATAAACAATTTTGTCTGACTGGCGTTGGTTTTGGTGCTTTTGCACAAATTTTGGTACCAAGTACAACATTATTTAGTGTTTCACTAGTGCTCCGAATGTAAATTTAAAGTTAATGAGGAAAAAAATGGCTAAATGATTAATAATTATTACAGTACTCATGTTTTTAAAGAACATTTTTTTTGCAGTGAAATGAAAACTTAGGTATCTGGGAACAAGAAATGCATGTAGTATCACCCAAATGGGGAACTCTCCTGAATAAAGCTCTGGTGCCCAATTTTTCCAAAAGTGTTAAGAGTCAACTGGAGTGAGGAACAGACATTAATATTATTTTGAAGCTGAAGAAAATTATTCAGCGGTACAAACTTAAAGGGCTGAAGCTTTTTAGTTTAGTTGAAAAAGACCATGAGGCAATTTGATCATACTTCACAGGAAGGAACTATGTGTTACGAAATGCCTATCAGGAAAATGTACAAAAACTGGTGACCAGAACCAGAAGCCAGTTAAATTTAGAAAGATGATTTTTTTCTCCTGTAAGAACCAACCATTCAAATAAAATACAAAGAGGAACAGTGGAATTACAGTTGTTGTGAAATCAGCTAGATCTAATGTTTAAATCAAATTGTCTCTCTCTCCAGTATACAGGTTTAGGTAGATGCAACTCCACACACATACTGAATACCATGTAAGAAAATGGGAATTTGAAAGGTGATGACATAATATTGCTACCTGGTTGGACTTCAGTCAGTGCAAGTGAGTGTCTGTAAATAATATACTTCTTCTCTGAAAGCACTAGCTGCCAAAACTGTATTTTTCTTTGTTTGTTGGAAGCAGGAGGGTTTACTCTGTTGCTGAATTTTTCTGTTTTTTTTTTTTTAAAGTTCTTCTGAATCAATTTCATTAGTTTCTTTCAACGACTTTAAAGAAAGAAGATAAAATTCTGTAGCACACGTAGTTTTTGTTTGTCTTAACATGTCAGTGAAATACACTGCTCCCTGTGAGTAGAACAGTCAAAATCCATGATCATTAGTAAAACGGACAGTGGTTTTATTTTTAGGGTTATTACTTCAGATGAGGTTGAAAGATGTGCTTTTGACCTCAAAATTATCTCCCTAGTTTTATGATACAGACCTTGAAACATTCCCTACAGACGTGTATTGTGCTTTGGTTTGTCTTCCTCCAAGAGCAGTAGCAGGCATGTGGACAGGCAAGAGAACATCCTAGGGTCTTCAGTTTGGTTTTGGTTGGGGGCTTTTTGGGGTTTGGGGTTTTGGTGTGGGCTTTCTCCCCCCCAGCCCAGAGCCTCTTCAATTTACCTACTGAACTACGCAGCTAAATGCCTTAAAACGTTGCTAGTCAGCATTATAAACAGAAAATCAAGGTATAGAAATTCCAGTTAACACTGCCAAGTTCTACAAACTATGTAAAATATTGGTTAATTATTCATTCCCAAGGTCGTTTTTCTGTCTTTTTTATGGCATTAGTTGTCCCGTCACTACTCAGTGTTTGCCATTGCAGTTACAGCAACATTTGTTCTATTAAGCACTCCACAACCACCAAAGGCAGCTCTTACCTTCCAAAAATTATCACGCTTTGGGGCTACAGCAGCTAGATATAAGTAAGAGCTACCGCTGTTTTATTTATCTGCGTTTAGTACATACCTGGGAAACAATTTACAGGTGGTAAATTAGGAGCTATCTATTAATTCGGCTTCGACTACTAGCTACCGTTTCTAACTGTCCTTTTCCCTGGAAGGGGCCTAAATTCCTCCTCTACAGCTATTTATGTACCAAGGGAGGGAAGGTAGAAGGAAGATTTCCCACCAGACACCAGCGATATATTCCTTGGTGATGGTGTAAAGAACTAGATACACGCAACGCGTTTTTCAGTCCTAAACTGGTTTCCCCCAGGCAGAGGCAATGTTTCCAGGCAATGTGCAAGTGTGTGGAGAAGGGGAAGTCTACGTGCCGACGGCTAGCATCAGTTTCACAACCGCGACTTGCGACTTTATGGACCAAGCAAACGCCGTGCAGCATGCCGCTGTAGAAACAAGACGTGTTCTCTGACGACAACTGTGCGAGATAAAGAGAGCGGCAAAGCGCTTCCCTTGTAACCTCAGATTTGCATGATTTGCTTTCTCCACCGAGGAGGGGAAGTGCCGCAGAATACATGCAAGCGTAGGCAGATCTCTTGGGAAAG
>NW_010556337.1:0-222 GCF_000687285.1 Phaethon lepturus | reverse complement strand
CTCTGCAGTTTCTCCAGTCTGCTTATTTTGTCGCGAAGTGATGCAAACCGCTCTAAAATCCCCCTCCCTAGACGGCTGCAGCAGAGATCGCTTTCCTCCCGCGTCACAGGAACGCACGACGGTGACAGTACCAGGCGGGCCTCCGCAGCCACACGGCTTTCGGCTCCGTCGCCCGAGGTACATCTGCATGCGGGGCGGGGGGGAGCGGGCCGGCGTCGCGCC
>NW_010556336.1:270-842 GCF_000687285.1 Phaethon lepturus | reverse complement strand
CTTTTTGGGGGGGGCGCACCCCAAAAAAAAAATCTATTTTTTTCCCGATTTTCAATGAATTTGCCCCGTTTTGGCAGCGCGGAGGTGCTGTGTGCGGTGCAGGCTTAGGAAGCGAAGGGAACTTGGTTTTACTTCAGCAAAAGGGAGGGGAACAACCGCAACCCGCCGGGTAAGCAAAAAAACCTTTCTGGTCTTAATTACATTTCACAACCTTCATTTTTATCTATTTTTTAATTAAAAAAAAAACCCAAATCCCCCTTTTTTTTCTTTACCATCCGTCTCCCGGTGCATGCGGATGCTGCGCTGGGTCGGGAGCTATATATTTTTTTTTTCCCTCCCCCCTTCTTCCCTGCTCTGGCCAAAAGCTCAACACCCAAATCCGAAGGATTTTGGTTAAAAGCAGAGAAATTTAAACGAAATATTACATGTTGTTAATAAAATGATTAATTTTTTATTAATTTCCCCCTAAATTAAGCCTGGCGTGCGTGGGGGGAGAGCCCTTTTCTTCCCAGTGCTCTTTCCAGTGGTAGCATTTCCCTCGGGACTTGGGGAGGGGGGGCCACAGCGGGCAG
>NW_010556336.1:0-250 GCF_000687285.1 Phaethon lepturus | reverse complement strand
CCGTGGGTGGCGGGGCCCCCAGCGGCCTGCCCCTCTCTCCTTCACCCGTGCTTTTGGGGTCTGCCCGACCCTCCTCTTTCGCCGAAAAGGGGAGTTCTGTCCCCAAAACTCTTTGTTTGGGGAGAAATGAGCAAAAGCGGTGTAAAAATGCGGCGGCGGGGGGGGTGTCAGGCCTTCCGCGGCCTTAGGGCTGGTTGCTGGCAGGGCCAGACCAGGCCAAACCCCCCTCCTCTTAATTTGCAGGGGGGGA
>NW_010556335.1:0-5284 GCF_000687285.1 Phaethon lepturus | reverse complement strand
TGTTGGGTTGATGGCTGAACTTGATGATCTTCGAAGGTCTTTTCCAATCTCAATGATTCTGTGATTGTGTGGGTGAGTGGGAGAGACCGAGCCAAGGCCATCGGCCTTCTTGCTGGCGATCTGGAGGTGACGGCAGCGTGACTGTTCTGGCTTGCTGGTGTCAGTCTGCATCAGGGTGCGCACTGGAGAGGACAGGGCAGCAACCTGCCGGCGAAGATGTGCCGGCGAAGGCCGAGCATCCGCCGCACAGCCCTTAAGAGCCAAGCCAGCTGACGCCCGACCGTGCGGCCAGAGCGGTACAGACACTGACTAAGTGAGATGTGTCACGGGGAAACTGTTATGTTGCTCCTGCCCTCCTCCCAGCCGGCAAATTAACATCCCACAGTAAACGCTCGTCCTGCAATTAAAAGAAACCCAGTCCTCACTTTTCATTTTCAGTTGTGATTAACATCTGCAACCTCATACAATTAATTCTGTGGTTGGGAATGCAGTGCTTGCCCGTCTCTCGTCGGGGGCACCCCGTCAGGCCCGGGGGGAGGCTCGGAACGCTGCTGCTGGCAGGAGTCGGAGGAGCGGAGCAGCCTGCTCCCCTTCGTGGCTAAAAGCCCTCGTTCTTCCAGCGTGCAAGAACGTGTACGCTATGGAGCGCAGCCACGGCCACGGCCCCTACCCCTCTGGGAGGGGAGGAGGTTCTGGTAGCACTGAAATAGCTTCCCTGCACCTTTCCAGTGCTGTAAGACGCTGAAGGCTGCCCCGGTACCTCCCACACCCCGAGGCGTGTGGATCCTCCCCTCGGTGTCCTTTTTCCAAACCCTCCTCTCCCTGTCCTGCTCCCTATATATTGGAACCCCCACGGAGCTGCATCTTCTCTCTTGACTTGCTCCTAGCAGGCAGAATGCAGGCAGGATCATCTCCTGCTGCTGCTCATCGGCAGGGGGGAGCCAGCCCGTCCTCTTAGCAGGCAGAATGCGGGCAGGATCGTCTCCTGCTGCTGCTCATCGGCAGGCGAGACCCAGCCCAGCCTCCAGCACAGGTAAGAGACCTCTCCGTCGAATGCAATTTGCTCCCAAGAGGAGAAAGTGTGGGGCTGTTGGTGGCTTGCTGCCTTCTGGCCGTGGGCTCTGCTCCAGAGTCCTCCTAAACTCATTTGGAGCTGGGTCCCGTGGCTTTTGTTACTGTGACACCCAGAAAACATACAGTAAGAAGAAACGTGAGGATGAACGTGTTGTTTTCTCTGGCCAGGAAAGGGTTTCTTTTCTCAAGCTACTAAGAGTGCCAAGAAACATTTAGGCAGACTGATGATTAAAAGACTTCTAACTGTTCTCTCATTTATTCATCTGCAACTTGTACAGGCTGTGCTGCTGTAGTCAGATACACCTGGCAGGGAGTCCTCGGTGCAAAGCCCGGTCTTGAGGGGGCTGCTTTTGCAGGAGTTCTCTACGAGAAAGGAGAAGCGAGCTGGAGGGGTGGTTTCTCAGCGCTTCAGGCAGGAGCGCTTCCCTGGAGGAGCCAGGGACACGGGTGTTAAAACGAGTAAGAACAAAAGCAAAAAAGAAGCTGATGCGGCAAAGCTGAGTCATACAATTGAGCTGAGGGTTTTCCTCCCTCTCCTCGGGCTTGCCGTCGGAGATGGGGAAGAGGGGTCCTTGCAGCGGTGGTGGTCGTTGCCGGGCACGCTCTCCTTCAGCTGCGTTAAGGACGGTTTTCGCAGCAGGTCTAACGAGGAGGAGGAGGCTGGCAGGTCGAGAGTGCCCCGGAGAGCCGCGGCGGCGTGGTGGGGGCTCCCAGGATGGGGCTCCGGGCTGGCGAGGAGGCCGATGCCTCGAGCACTGAACGTCTCGGGTGGAAACAGGGCTTTCTTCGGGAAAGCTTTGCGGCAATGCCCCCGAACCGAGGCACGGCAGAGTGCAGCCGTCCCAAAGGGGCTCAGGAGGAGCCGCAGAGCGGAGCCGGGGGCTCGGCTCGCCCCCTCCTCACCCCGCGGCGAGGGGATGCTCTCTCCCCGCTCGGCTCCCAGGTGAATGCTCTCCCCTCCCTCTGCCCCCTCTGCAGCAGCCCGGCCATACGGCTTTTCTTCCTCCCTGCCTCCCCTCCTCCTCGCAGAAGAACGGCCGAGCTCTCGGCGTCTCCCTGAGGCCATGCGAGCCTGGCGTTGCCCCTCCACGTCTTGAGCAACCCTTCGTCTCCGCCACAGGGACACGCCGGAGGCAAAGCGGAGAGATGCGGCTCTGAGCCTCGTGCGTTTCTGCACGAGGAATATATCACTGGCCCTTCTGGCTGCCCAGAGCCCCAAACCTTTCTGGGGGTCATTTGGGCACCCTGGTTCGCCTCGGCTATTGCCATAGAGCGGGAGTGTGCGCAGACAGCTCAGCAAGTGGTTCCTTTGTAAAAAGGGGATTAAAAGAACTAATTTCTGTTTGTTTCTGTTCTCCTCGACACAGGAAAGTGCGGAGCGTGCGGTCCTGGCTTCGCCTCGCCTCTGGATGCCATGAAAGGCAAGTCTGAAATCCAGGGCAGGCAGGGAGGAGCCCTGCGCTGCCTGTGATTCAGGTGAAGACTAAACCGATGCTTTCAAGAGAGCGTTGTCAATTAACTCCGTTCTCCGAGGAGGCTCCCAGTAAGCGTTAGGGAAGCGATGGTTTCGCTTCTGGCCTGCCCTGAGGCCAAACATCGAGTGCGTAACGACAGCCTGGTGTCAGAACAAACCTTTTTAGGTTTCACGATGTGTTGGGATGGGTCATAGCCTGCAGCCAAGTCACCTGTGGCTTCCTTGTGCAAAGCCAAATGGGATTTTTAGGTTTCTCGGAGGCACTTGTATTGCTATAGCCCCGAGACACCACCACCGGAGCTAAACCTGGGGAGGGAGAGGGGACCATCCTGATATTTCATTGCACTCCGCTCCTGATGGCTGGGATCACAACATGACAAAACCTTGTATAAAAACCAGCCTCACCGGCAGCTTCTTGCATGTCTGGACGCTTTGCCCGAGAATCCTTCTTGCTGCATTGCCAAAATACTGGTGCTCTGTGAAGAGACTGATGAATGCATCATCTCCATCTTAATGCATCATCTCCCTTAATCTTCTTGTCCAGGGCTTAGCAAACATGTCCTTGAAACTTTTAGAGAGCTCTGGAGCGTGCTCACGATTCCTGTCCCTGAAACGTCTTCGAACCAAGAAAACAACGAAGAGACGAGTCTTTAAAAGATCCGCACGTGTTGGCAGGGCTGGACAGTGATTTAAATTAATAGCAAATAGCACGAGTCCCATGGACTCTGCTTCTCTGGCAAGTTCCCTTGGGAACAATCTGGTTACTTCAGTGGTGCCGAGTAACTCTGGCACCCAAAAAGCTCTTCCATGCAGCCATCTGGCAGGTCAGGCTCCCGAGCGGCTCGGAGCCCTTTGGGTGCCGCGGGAGGCGCAGGACCCTGTGGCTGGCCCCCACACCCTGACTTTCGGTGCCGCTGCGGGGATGGGATCCCTTGGCGTTTGGCAGCCGCTCGCAAACCCAAGGCTGGCACGGGCACCGCTGTATAAAGGGTTATAAAGGCACCATGTTGCAAAGCCAGCCATGACCTGTTCTGGATGAAACCCAGAGGTCCCAAATCACCTCTCTGTGTCTGTTTCCTGCCGCTCTCTCTTCCTCAGCATTTCCCAAACCAGTTCTTCCCCACTGGCCCGCGCTTTGGCAGTACTTCGTCCTGACACAACCAAAAGCGAGTACCGCCTCCGGGGTGATAAGGAGACTCCATGGGGTCCGGATGCCCTTGCCCGAGGGCTGGGCAGCGCTGGGGTCCCGCAGCAAAGCTGATCGCGCGTGCCAGCGGGAGCAGTGCCGCTCCCGGTCGGGGAGCAGGGAGCATGGCCGACCTGTCCCTGCGAGGACATCCCCGGGGCAGAGCGGGATGCAGGCAGGGAGCTCTCCCGCCGCTGCGTCACAGTCGATTCTCGCTGCTCCATAGGGCTGTGGGACCGCACCAGGGCTCGGGGGGCTTTCTGCCTTTGACGGCAGTCTGTCGGGTGTTTGTAAGGCTCCTCCTGTGATGGAAGCGAGACACGGCGTGGTTTGCTTCGCGTGACTGGGGGGGTTGGGGAAGGGCTGGCATATCCTCGCAGGCACGGGGCAATCCCAAATCCGTAGACTTCCTTAGGGGCTCCGAGGTCCAGAGATCCCTCCCCAGGGCGAGGGACCTGAATAAGCCCAAACCCCCACAGGGCAGCCCCCTCCAAGCAGAGCCCAGCCTAGTGCCTCTGGTACTGCGGAGAGATGGCGATCCAGCTGCCCCATACATACGGGGGAACACAGCGGCTCCCCGGGAGAGAGAGCTAGGCTGCCCAGAGACTCCCGCGAGGTTTTCGTGCCGTCAAAGGTGGTTTCTTCTGATGCTCACGCGACGTTTCTATCTTGAAAGGTCCCCGGGAGGAGATTGTGTATGTGCCCTGCATCTACAGGAACACTGGGAGAAAGAAACCCGACTTTCTGGCCACCGTGGATGTCAACCCCGAATCTCCGCACTATTGCCAGGTACCAAACGCCTGATCTCGGTACTGAACTGGCCTGGGAAGCAGCTCGGTGCTTGTCCACGCTCCCCAAAGCTGCTGGCTCAGTACCGAGGGCTGATCCCTGTCCGCTCCTTCCCAAGGCTCTGAGCCTTCCCGCGCTTAAGAAACGCACGTAAAACCCGCTTCACGCCCCATCCTTAGCATCCCCTGCGCAGCACCGCTCCCCGCCGCGGGGTGAGGCTTGCTTGAGGCAGCCTGAGCCTGCGGCGGGGTCTGCCGTGCACTGAGCTGCCCGGTCTCTGATCCTGCCCTTGGCAGAGGAAAGAGCGGCGTCAGCAGGGCTGGGACTTTGCAGGTGATCCACCGCCTGCCCATGCCCAACCTGGGGGACGAGCTGCACCACTCGGGCTGGAACGCCTGCAGCAGCTGCTTCGGGGACGCCACCAAGAAGCGGAACCGCCTGATCCTCCCCAGCTTCATCTCCTCCCGCATCTACGTGGTGGACGTGGGAACCGACCTGCGAGCTCCCAGGCTTTTCAAGGTACCTTGGAGGTGGTGCCGGTGCACTTGAAAGGCTGAAGGGCTGGGATCGCGGCTCCTTGGCAAAGAGCCTCTGGGGCGCATCCAAGAGCGGAGCCCGATGTCTGGATGACGGCACGGGAGGGCGGCGGAAGGTGGTGGCTCTGCTGATGTGCAAATGCCGAGGTCTGCAGCTGGCCCTGTGCAGGAGGGGACCAGGGCACGCCGGGTGCCAGGCGCGGCGCTGCCCGTCAGGCTTCTACA
>NW_010556334.1:33494-45232 GCF_000687285.1 Phaethon lepturus | reverse complement strand
GTCGGCTTGGGAGCGGGCGGCGGGGCGAGAGCGGTGGAAGGGCGCAAGGTCTTCCCGGGTAGTCCCCAGGCAAAATAGTGAACATCGGTTTTGGAAAACACATACATATGTATGTGTGAAAGCGTGTGCCCTGAGCTGATTTTTCTGCAAACTGTTAAGATTCGTGCTGGGGGGGGAACATCTTAAATTTTAATTTCAAAGACTTTTACTTTTTTCTGTCAAACACGAAGAAATAAATCTTTCTGAGCCCCTACTATGTATTTTACCTGTATATCGCCTATGATAAATACATGTTTGTTGTGGGTAATTCAGAACAGTAGTGGGAAGTACACCACTCAGATACTCTTACTGGCTTTGATTTATTGATCCTGCCAGATCAAGCGTGCATTGGAAATGTTCTGTCACTATGCTTTGAGTTATGTGAATTCAACATGGTATTTTTTTCATGTTGAGGCTCCTTATGAAATATGTTTAAGTTCAAATGTACTATTCTGACAGGAGATGAGTTACTCTATTTACAACACAAATTTCTGTGACCTTTAAAACCCCTTGTAAAATGAAATTTTCATGCTAAAACATGATCAGATGTGTTTTGGAAGCGCTCTTGGGAATAAAGCAAAAAATAAGTATTAAATACTGGACTTGAAAAAAAATTTTGGTTAATGAGTCCTTCACCATGTAACTGTGTACAGGCACGCAATAGCTAGTGAGTTCTTGTAATCAAAAGCTTCCACTTTGGCTACAGTGTCGTCTAGAAAGCAAACTACAAAAGACCAACAGTTTGAAAAGCCATTGTGAAGTAAGAAGCAAGCAGGAGAGTTCCAAAGCCATTAGCAATACCTTGGGCTTTGAAAATTGTAGGTAGTTGATTTATTAATGGAAGATTTCCTTTTTCACATTAGCTGTACTTTTTTTCTGGGTGTTACAGTCCTTCTTTACAAATCTACGCATAAGAAATTCATTTTTTACATTTGTGCAGGGTTTTAACAAATGCCCAGATGATGATTTTAATTTGCCATTTGTAATGATGAGTACACCGAACCAGGATGAAATCACTGATTCGGGTAAGACTAAAATAAGCATTTGCCTTGCACATTCTTCTAAAAATTTTAAAGATTTTTGACTTTTTTTATGTTTTATGGGTAATTTAACAATTTCACAGCTGTAACACTGTTAAATACAGTTCCACTGTAGTTTTTTAGAAATACATTAATAAAAATTTCTTCATATTTCAGATATGATTTCACAGCAAGTTAAACTTTGCTCTGAGGTAGATGAAGAGGTCAGCTAAGTACAAACTCTGCATATGTAATTTCTTGGGGCTTCTTAATTTATTCCCAAAATAGTGTCTAAAGCACTATTCAATAGATACTTCAGGGCTAAAGGAAGTAGTCAAAGGAGAATAATAATTTGCTGTTTCCTGTTTAAAGCTGAGTCACTTAGAAAAGGTACTTGTGATTCAGTGAACAGGCCTGGAGATAAACCTTTAAATAGTAAAGTGATTTCCAAGTTTTTTGTTGTGGTTGCTTTTTTTGTTTGTTCGGTTTTTGTTTTTTTAAAGTGCCCGGGGAGTTTTAATCAGAATAAGATTTAGGCACTTAAATATCTTTGTGAAACTGGTTCTGAATAGTCTGTTGAAAGGCAGAAGGGTTGCAGTCAGAGTATTCTTTGAAAAATTGAAGTAGATTATCCCAATTGCTTTGTCTGGCTTTATTTTATCTATAAAACAATTTAGTGCAGTGGTTTCCTCAAGCATTTGATTCTTTTTATACCGTCTTTACCAATGTTCTTCTGCTCTAGTATAGCTCAGTAAAGCTAATTTTTTTTTGTGGTAGCTACCTGTGCTTCCCAGATACTAAATGCTCTTTTCTGCAATACAATGGACCATATTTCTTGCAGTCCTCCTAATGATTTTCATATCCCTGAGGACTAAACTTCTTCTTGCCCTAGCAGCTGTTAAAGTACAATCAGGACTGTAACAAAATCATGATGCAGCCAAAACAAGATAGCGTTAGGTGACATCATACCTAAAACAAACTGCAGAACTGCCCTGTGGTCTACTATACTGCTCTTACCTGCCTAAACCACTGATCAAGCACCGCTTGTACAGCGCTTTAAAGATACTCTTAAGAGTACAAGGCTGGTTGGTGTTTTGTCCTGCTTTGTGTAGGAGTTAACTGCAAAAACATATTGCAGGTAGTCTTGGACAAGATCTCTGAAGCTGTTTTAATGAACTCGGCAGTATTTGTCAGAATAAGAGGAAGGAAATGGGATGAAGAACCTAATGAAAGAAGTCTTGGCTCTACTGATAATTCTAGCAAAACTTTTATTGACTTTTGCTGGAGTGTAGTTATCCGTATCTTTAAGGCTATCTATTTAGCGATGTCGCTATATCTGAAGGCAGTGGGGTATTTTTCACTTGTGTCTGTGTCTCTTGTTCTGTAGTGTCTGTTGATACATACAGAGTGGATGCACAAAGATTTAAACTTTGGTTCCTGATTTTACATAAGCTTGTGTCACCATTTGTGGAAAAAAAATTTACTCTTGTGATATTTCTAAGAGATAAATATGTATCTAAAACAATATTAATTAAATAGCATTTGAGATTAAATTGTGGAACCTGTTTTAATAGAGTATGGAAACAATGAATGAATTGTATTCAAAACTCTACAAAGAGGCTGAGAAGATCAAGCGGTGGAAACTATCTGTAGAATCAGAACTAAAGCAGAAAGAAAGAAAAATACAAGAAAATAGAAAGATTATCGAAGCACAGCGTAAAGCCATTCAAGAATTGCAGGCCAGTATTGTACAATATACATTGAATGTGTAAAGTAAAGAGAAAGTTCTTCCTGATTTAGTATGAAAATATTATTCATACAATTAAATATTAAAGAATACTGCAGACGTTGAAGAAATTTAGAGCTGTTTATGTGATGACTTCAAAGAAGCCATTTGGCTAGATACCAATGGCCTACGGCTCTACTGTTATTAAAGAAAAAAGTAACATTTTGGTTTTTAAAAATGGTTTTCCTCTTTAACAATGTGCATTCCATCATTGTATTATTTACATGCATGTCATACTGTGGGTATGCAGAAACCTGTTCAAGACCGAATAGCTTTCATCCTCCTGGTATATGTAAAGTATGCTTATGCATATTTCTGTACTCAAGACATACAGGAAGTAGTGCACTCAGCTTTATCCCTGTTTTTTATCTTGTTGGTAGTGATGGACAACTTTGTGACTGAAATACAAATTTTAAACAAATTTTTGGTCCTCCTTTTTTGTTTGTTTGCATTGGCTTTGGTAACCTGTGTCATCTTTGATTGTTTGAGTTCTGCCTTGAGAAAATGATTATTCCGAGAAGGGGTGTGCACATGTAGGATGTGAATGTATGTACGAATAGCATACCTGTAAATGTTTCAGTTGCTGGTAAATTATTGTTTATTATTATGCCTTTCATGCAAACTGCAAAAAAAGATGGCTCAGCATGTAAAGCCAGATGAAAACAGACTTCTGTCTACAGATACAGAAAACTACTTTTTCATGCGAGATTTGAGAAGTGAAAGTATATTTCTAGTACATTTTTCAGTAACAATGTGTTTTTGTATTTGTTCCCTATGAAATTAGTTTGAAAATGAAAAACTAAGTTTAAAACTGGAAGAGGAGATATGTGAAAATAAAGATCTCTTGAAAGAGTAAGTAATACAGTCAAATATATTTTTGTGAAATGTCCTGGTTTCACCCAGGATAGAGTTGATTTTCTTCACAGAAGCTAGTGTGAGGCTATGTTTTGGATTTGGGATGAGAAAATGTTGATAACATGCTGATGTTTGGAGTTGTTGCTAAGTAGTCAAGGACAGTCCAGCTTCTCGTGCTGGCCTGCTAGTAAGAAGGCTGGGGGTGCACGGGAAGCTGGGAGGGGGCACAGCCAGGACAGCTGAACCACGCTGGCCAAAGAGATATTCCCTACCATACGACGTCATGCCCAGTACCTAAACTGGAGTTGGCTGGGGGGGGCGGTGTGATAAATGATTTAGTCCCAAACAGGATTCCAATTTAAGTTTACAATTTATTAAATGAATAGAGGCAAGCAAACAGCGCTGGGTGCGCCGGGAGTCTCCGCTCCACCAAGATGCACACCTTCACTTCTTACAATTCCTTCCTTTATACTTTTCTAGGCTTTGTTTCTCGCTTTTCTCTGCCTTTTTCTTGGAAGATTACTTTTTCTCTAAGTACGTCACCACTTCCCCAGTCTGCGCATGCTTCATCTTTTTTTAGGTGGTCGTCCGGTGGTCGTTGGGAGGAAGATGCTCCTCTTCGTCAGTGCACTCTACATGACCTTTCTGTTTGCGCATGCGCTCTGTTATTCTAATTATATAATGCTACCTTATTTGGCTATACATCTTCTCGACATTTCTGCGGTTATCTACAACACTGGTTTGCACTAGTATATCAGGAACTAACATACATATATCAGGAGGCTACATAAGCTACACATATCAAGGAGTTACCTAAGCTATACATATCAGGAAGTTACATAAAGACTATGGTTTCTTCTATTTAACACCACTCCCCCGTTTATGGTCATGCCCTACATACATTCCTTTATTTCAATATAAATGACATTTGCTTCAAGCTTATATTCACTAGATTTTCTTTACACGAATCACTCATTCCTCACAGCGGGAATCGCTCCTTGGGGATGGGCTGTCGATCACCAGGTAGTGAGCAATTGCTGTATTAGGCATCACTTGTTCTTGTACATTCCTTTGTCAATATTATTATTGTTGTTATCGTTGTTTCCTTCTCTCTTGCTGTCCTATTAAACTGTTTTTATCTCAACCCACGAGTTTTTTTTTCCCTATTCTCTCCCCCGTCCCACTGGGGGAGGGAGGAGTGAGCGAGCAGCTGTGTGGTGCTTAGTTGCTGGCTGGGGCTAGACCATGACAGAAAATAATTAGTTTTTGTGCTGAGAACTGTATTAATATAGGTAGTTACATATAGCTGTTAAATTGTAAATGTCATTGGCATTGTTACTACTTGGGTATGAAAAGTACCACGCATTCCTTTGACTAGATATTACAGTATTTTTTCCCTCTTTCAGAAATGGCGCTTCAAGGCACCTGTGTAATCTGTTCAAGGAAACCTGTACTCACTTCACAGAGAAGTCCACCAAATGTAAATGCTATTTAGATTTTGATTTATGAAAGTAAATGTACTTCTATCTTTCCCCAAATTCATGAAGGGAAAAAAGCTATCATTCTGTTCCAAATACGCTCTCTGATTGAGATAAATTGTATATGGCTCTGCATCAGAGTGCAATTAGAAGTGAAGCCATAGGTCTAAAGCATGTATGTTTCATAACGCTAAATCCAGAGGTTTTCTGAAGTCAGTATGATTGTTTGCTAAAAGGTTACAAGCCTGAGAGCTTTTTAGGTGTCTAAACACTGATACAGGTTTAAGGCAGTGTAAGGAACCCTGATTAGCCACTCCAGAGGAGTGCAGGTCTCCTGAAGTCTCCTCAGTCCATTGATGTTTTTCAGTCCCATCCAGATGCCTTGAATATATTAAGACATATGAGGTGGCACTTCGTACCTGTGTTTAGGCAGTAGAATCTACTCTATTGTTACTTCTTGCAGCTCGCTCTAACAGATTTCTGGAGTTGGTGTTACCCAGTTTGGAGCAGTTACAGTTTCGTACAGGGAAAAAAAGTCGAAACCTGAAGACATTATGAGTAACTAGCATTTTTCTCACTAAATTAACCAAGACAAGGCAGCTGCATAACTTAACAAAGCTTAATTTAATTCTTGCAGTTTTAAAATATGTTCTTGACTTGAGTTTTTATTCTGCATGAAATTCAGAATTGTTACTATAATTTTAGAATTCTACTGACTTGATCCCGGACACTTAAAAAGTGTCTGTTTCTTTTTAGCCTTGCTTCTACAAATGCCTGTGTATAGATGTACTGTATTTCTTTGATAGCTGTGTTTTTTTACTATTCTTTTCTATAATTGCTTTTTTAGGGAAAAAATAATATCACTTACAAAAATGAAAGAAAAAAGAAAAAGATAGAGTATTGTTACAATTCTATAATGACAGTTTTGTGGTCATGGGTACTTCCACCGGATGGAAGGAAATTCAGTGCGAAACCTTACAGTACAGTTTTTAAAACACTAACATTTTTGATACATTAATATTAAAAAACATTAAAAATGTCAAAGTTAATACAATGATAGAAATTGATCCAGAATTACACTACTCATGGAAAAAGCAAGATTGGGAAGGAAATTTGAAAAGCTGAGATTGCTTGATGTTTCAATGGAATACACATTTTCCTTTTTTAATTATTAATTAATTTTGAATTTAATTTTTAATTTTTTAATTCATTATGCTGTTTAAGCATAATGGCTTTGACAGCTGACATTCTTTTTCCAAAGGAAAACTTTATGGTACATTCTTACTTTGATAGATGAACATGAAAGAGAAGAAACAAGACAACTATACGTGGAACTTAATAACAACGTTGATGTAAGTGATGTAGCTTGTTAAAAAGCTCAAATGTGATACGAGTTATATGGCTATGTTGAGATATCTGAATTACGTGCATATGTAGAGATACTATTCGTACAAAGAACACTCTCTGATAAAGTGATTAGAACTGTCGTGTGATGTAGGAAGTCATGTTTTCAGTCACTTTTCAAGAAGAAGTTTTGTATTGTGTAGGGCACATTCATTGGATAAAACACAAGTGTTTGCGATGTAGATCCGTAAGATCTGTGTGATATGTGTGATCTGCTTAGTGTGGAGGTGACTGCCATAACTTGTGTCTTCTTTTTGTACTCTGTTTCAACTATCTGGTGATTTCACAGAATGGCTGAGGCTGGAAGCATTCTCTGGAGAATTTCCTGTGCTAAAAGCAAGGTCAACTAGAGCAGGTTGCAAAGGGCTGTGTTAAGTTAGGTTTTGGGGTCAGATATACTAGGGTTACTCTATTAGATAATGTTATTTAATGTAAAGTGCAATGTAAAATAAAGATGAACAAAGAAAATTTATTTCAGTTTTTAGTGTGACACAGAACAACAAAATTCATTATGGAAATGTCATTCGTTATGATGGTTTTGTGTGGAATAAGAAATACAAGCTGTGAATATTTGTTGACTTATAGAGAGTTTTTACTTTAATAACAGAAGTGCAGTCTTGCTAAATAAATTAATTAATCATATTTTTATTATTAATTATTCCAGTGTGAAAGATAAGACCCTAGTATATTTATAATAGGGAAATGCAAGGCATCATTGCTTGGGAGTGATGAGCTTGATATTAAGCAGAGTCAGAGAGTACATGGTATAACGGTTAAATATTAAGTATAGGTTGTTGTAGCAACTAAGAAAAGCACAGCAACTCCTCCATTATGTTAGGGATCTACAAACATGGACCAGTAAAAATATTTCATTCTTGAAATGGTTTAGATCTTGAGTATAGAAATTCTTCCAGCTTTGAATAATTATAACATTCTATTAACTCAAAATATGTTTATGCTCTGAATTTTGTTTCTAGCAAAATCTCTCCTACAAATATGAACCAGCTTGTAATACTGGTTTGCTTGCAATCCATAAACATAATTCTTCATACTGAAAATACTTAGTTTTATATGAACATATGTACTGAATTTTATTTTTAGAGAATGATAATGGCATTTGATGAGCTTCGTGTGCAAGCAGAGAACACCAAATTGGACATGTGTTTCAAATGTGAGAATTCTGTTTATTGTTTTAGTAATTATTATTATGCTACAGGCTTAACAATTTTGTACTTAATAGATTTTATTGCATGCAGTTTCAAGCCAGAAAAATAAGTGCTAGAAAGGTGAACTCTTAACAGTGTGACAGTGTGGACTGTCTTTATTCATGCTGCCTGCTAATAATTGCCTGGGCCTTTTTATTGTTTTTTCCACTGGGGAAGATCTGGAACTTTTATGATTTGAATAGTCACTCAAAGTCTTAAGTTTTGTCTGTGAAGTACAGTCTAGAGATCAGTACTTAATTTATGTAGTTGGTTTATTTGAATGATAATGCACTAGAGTATAGCTACAGAAATTGTAATTAAATATTTGCTTTATTTACACTACTATGTGCCATTTCATGTGTTTCATTTTTACATGTCCATTTCAGTTAGTTTCCTATAACAAACTATTAAGTA
Organism: Phaethon lepturus; assembly: GCF_000687285.1. NCBI lineage: Eukaryota > Metazoa > Chordata > Aves > Phaethontiformes > Phaethontidae > Phaethon > Phaethon lepturus. Next base: position 37,032 of record NW_010556334.1, on the reverse strand, counting down.
ATTCATGGAATAATGGACTAACTCTTCAGAAAGCTGGCATAAAGTTAATTAGATTAGAAAATGGTTTCCAAAATCACCTCAGCAATTACTCTTTAGGAAACAAATTGTACATCTATAAAATTGTAAGCAATCTTAAACTGGAAATTGTATCTAACATCTAACTTGGAGTATATTTTAGCTAGTATATTAACTATGAATATTACTGTATCTCAAAAGTAAAAGAAGCAGCAGAAAAAATGGACAAGTTTGAAAAGGAATGCAAACTGGAAGTCAGTACAAAGGAAAAGCAGGTTTGCTCAGTTTTACAATCTAATGTAAAATCTAACGTACAGCTTTATTTTTGAAAAAAATCTTGCAGTTTCTTCAATACTTGAACTCTGTTTTGAAAATAAATACTTTAAAAGAGCTTGGTCGGTTGTAAAATATTTGTATTTTGGAAGGATGGAAATTAATATTGCAAATGACCTTTTATTAGTATGTTCCTTATGTGTTATTTATTTGCAATACAATAGTAATTAGGTTGCCATGTCATAACAAGGGACATCTTAGTGACAGGATTTAAAAGCACCATGTAAACACTGAATACTCCTTTTGTTCTCTCTACATACACTTGCCTATATAAAAATGCTGGTGCATCACTCATAGTTAAGAAAGGTATCGTTCACATCTGATAAGAAGGAAGGTGGGAAGAAGGATTATAATGCATATCAGAACTCAGGCTGGTAAAAGAGTTTAGGAATCTCAGATTAGAGTAGGTTTTTTATAAAGTGATGAGGTAGCCATGAAGGGAAACTGATTAAGTTGAAGAAATTAATTGTGATAAGAGTTTTTAGTTTGTAAACAGGAGTCCAGGAAGCAGAGCATGTGTCTCTATCTGTGAAGGTCAAGAGTTGTTAGTTTTTCTGAGGATGAATGTGACATTGCAATGGGGCAAAGAGTGTTTCTGGGCATCAGTAAAAAGGACAAAAGTAACAGCTGGAGCCACATTTATGTCAGATTTTGCTAACTTTAGTGGTGTTTCAGTATCTTTAGTCTGTTGAAATTCATATTTTGATTTTGAGCTGAAGAGCTTTTTCATCCAGTGTAATATGAATTCATCAATATTTGCCTAAGATCAACCACCTTATTTAACTTTGACAGTTGTATATATGCTAATCATACACAGTGCACAAATGAAAATGAGAATCTGTCCTTTTTTCTAGACTTCATTATGATATTATTTTAATTTTATTAGATTTCAGTTATTACCAGACAGAGTGATGAAAAAGATGATATAATAAGAGATATCAAGACTCAGCTGCAGGAATCCAAAAATAAGATTGCTGACTTAGTAGAAGCAAAAAGTAAGAGTTCTCTCTGCTATGTTAAACATAATTGGTTATAGAAGTATAGGAAACAGGGTCAGGGTAGAATTTTGGGGCCTTGCAGGCCATATTTTTTGTTTGGAACAGAAGCTGCTGATAGGGGATCAGGACTGGCAGTGTAATCTGCATATGTATAAAATCTAGGCTCTTCTTTCATAACAAAGGTTTTCTCTTTAGGTTTAGGCTACACCGTGTTCTTGTATTGACGTGACAGCTTCATTGCGAGGGATTTTTCTTTTATTCTTCAATAAGCTGTAGTGTGAACACGTTACACTACTGTAAAGGTGCCATATATCTTGTTATTCCTTTTCTGTAACAGAAGTAAGTTTTACCAGGACACTGTAGAACCTTGCCCCCGTTCTGGAGATTTTTCCTGTTGGACTTGTATAGTAAGCATGGCTTGATAATATGTAAAAGTATTTTTGCTGGTTACTGGATTGATTTGTTTCAAATTAAGTTAGTGAAGGGTTTTCAAAGTATAATATTTGTTCAGTGGTCCATAATTAGTAGCCTTGTCAGGGCATGTTTTCATATCTTTGCCAAATAACCCCCTAAAATGTTAACAGCTTTTAAATGGTCCTTTTTTAAGGGTGAGTCAAGCAGTGAGAGCTTTTGAAGATTGCAAGGGGAAAATGCATTGCTTGAGTTTTGCAAACTTACAGTTGGGTGCCACTGAGTGAACTTATTTTTTAAAACTTTATTTTCAGTATTTTTAAGCCACTTATATTACAAAATATTTATATTATGTGATGCAAATACCTTTGGTCTTTAGAACTGAGGCAATTTTCAGTCTCCCCTTCTGTGGGGAGGAGGATTTTAGTATCCATGCCAGATACATGTAAGTGCCTGCATTTTGTTGCATTTTATAAATCTATGTGATTTTATGTTTTGGTTGATATTACTTAGTAAGTTGAATAATCATCTTGTGGGCTTTTTCCTTAACAATGACATGAATACATTATGTAACTTGATTAAGTTGTAGGAATGTATTTATCTGTAAAATAGAAAGGCAAGGATTTTTTAGTAAGTGTCAAATTTTTCTCAAATGTAAGCATATATCTTTTTGCTTAGGACGTGAAGGAGAAATGTTAAAAGAATCCCAGATCAATCAGGAACATTTGAGGGCAGAACTGGAAGAGGCCAAAGTTTCATTGCAAGAAGCAGAGGTACAGCTTGCTTATAATTTTCCAGTATAAATAGATTAGATGAGTAATTGCATAAATAATTACCGATACTTTAGATACAAAACAACTGTTTGTTGCAAAATGTGTTTAGAAACTATATAATTTTTTGTAGGCTACTCAAAAGAGCTTAGAAACTGAATTGCAGACTGCAGTGAAAGCATTAATTCAGGTCACTGGAGAAAAAGAAGCACAAGTGGAAGAATGTAAAAAAACTAAGGCTTTGCATGCATCCCTGAGAGAGGAGTTTGAGACTTCTATTTGCAATTTGAAAAGCTTGCTGAAAAAAGAGCAAAATAGGTAAATTAAACAGTTTAAATTCAAAGAACAATCTTATAGGTAAAATACTAGATTACTGAGCTGCTGGGAATAACACCTAAACTTCATATGTGATCTGGTATAATTATGATTTTTTTTGTAATTGCTAATAATTTTTTTTTTTAAATCTTTCACCTGTCTGGTTATTTGGATTATTAGCAGTGGAAGACAGTTATGCTGTTTGATTTTTTTTTTTTTTTTTGTGTGTGTGTGTGTATGCAGCTCTTAACTAAAGGAGCAGAAATATCATTTAGTTCTTGAAAGTTCTTTATTAATGGAACATTTTGCGAGGAAGATGTTCTTTCATATGTGATAATAGTACTGTTTAATGCTGCTGCCTGTTATTAATGTATTTCAAGTTTTCTGTAGTTTTAAAAATTATATATTTGTCGAAGAGCCTGATGGCAACTAAAATCAACCTTTCTTAAAATGAGAACAGAGCAGCAAAGATGTATTTTAATACATTATTACAGCTGAGTTTTTCAAGAAACAGTGTTTTTGGGTATGTGGCATTAAGGTGTGTTCTGAGTAGTTGCAGTTAATGGCAAATCCAAGAACAAAGGGATATGAAGCTGAAATCAATTTTTTTGACATGCTGGTCTAAATGCAGAGAATTTAATGTATTTTTTTTTCAGTTGTGCTGGTTGATACTGGTCTGTAAGAAAGCAAATTTTT
>NW_010556334.1:2720-33463 GCF_000687285.1 Phaethon lepturus | reverse complement strand
ACTTTCTTAATTCTATTTTTATGAAATATAGGTTTGTGTATGCATATATGTGTTTACTTTTATGTCTGCTGTTCCAAAGTTGTAAAAGTGAAATTTGATACATATTGCAGGCACATATATCACCTGCCTGTTGAAAGGCAGATGTTCTTAAAATGCTTGTGGTAACACTTTGTCTTACTGTCCTTTAAGTTTCAAGTGCAATGTTTTGTAGTATACAATTTTTTTTTTTTTTTAAATTACCATTTTCTTAGATTGGAGAAGTGTGAAGATGAGTCAAAGCTACTTACCTTGGAGCTCAGAAATAAGTCTGCTGAACTGGGTAAGATTTCTATAAAGAAAGAAAATGAGCTAGGTAGTAATAAAAACGTTTTCTGAAAATGGACTGTCCCTATTGCTTGTAAGAATTGTTTTACTTTACCCTGTACCTGTCAGGAATGCTTAAATTTATTTTTACTCATCTGGCTCCCTTTTCTTTGATAGTCATTGTAGCTGGCAATAGCCAAACAGCAGTGCTGTGCAGACCTCCAACAGTAAGATCATACATGCATGGATTCTCCTGGAAGTCATTTAGGTTTCTCCGCACTCTTCCAGTTAAGACTGATAGCACTGCAGACCTGTGTGAGAGGTAGTATCAGACTGCTGAACACTAGATTCCAGGGATGCCTTACACAGCTTGTAGCAGAGACAAAACACTTGCATTATTGCAGACCGCTTTCCCCATGTTAGACGCAGAATCACGCTGACAGTGGTTAGCTTTAAATATTGCTTTGATATCCTGTGACTTCTAGATATGCAGTTCTTAGCTCCCAGAGTCTATCTTTAGCGCTGTTTTCCCAGTGTGCAGCATATGTCTCTAGCCTGGATGTAACAGATGAGAAATACGTTTTGATGTCCTTGTATGTATTGAGGGCATCTGAAGATAAGTGTTCAGAAGTTAACTGCTGATACTTGTCTAGAACAAGGTAAGATGTGACCCGTGAGAATTCCAGAGCAAAAATGAATTTGGTATCCAGTACTTGCAAAAAATACCAGTAATGTGAATGTGCACATGGATAACATTTTGAAGTTGCTAATAAGTGGTTTTCTTTTTCAGCATACCCATGTGGGTATCTTCAGCAGTCCAGATTTTTTTCTGGAAAAATGCAGAGGCATCAATACCTGGAGATTACTCCTTTCTAAACATTCTTACAGCCTATGATTTATTTGAAGCCATGACTGTGGAAAACATAATAGACCCTGAATTTTATTTAAGACGAATGATTAGTTTCTCTCCAAACATATATTTGCTAATGTGTCTCTGAATAATTTTTTCAACTCTACATTTAGATTAAGTTACAATTTCTGAACTTAATCCAACAAGTTTTGAAAATTAGGTACTGCAGAGGGATAAATGCTTTATGCTGCCTGCTAAATATGTAAATACATAAATTATTTCTGTTCAATTAATTTTACATTACATGTGCTGTAGAAGAGATGACTAAACTAAAATGTGACAAAGAAATGCAACTTGAAGAACTCTCAGAAACACTGGTAAATATTCATTTTACTAGTCTCATGGCACTTACTTTTCATATGCAGTCTCTCTTGCTTTTAAGTATCTTAAATACCATATATAAGCACTGTCTAATCTGCCTTAATGTTGCTACTAAACTTTCTTACCTGTCTTTTAGACAATTTCAGTGTTTTCTTTTGAAAGACTTGATTCTTTCCACTGTTTTTCTTGTTTTGGTTTTCCTTGTCAACATTTCTGGTCATTTCCTTCTTCATTCACGCCTATTCAAATGCCACTCCCTCTGGACATAAAGATTTCACATTTTTAATTATGCCTCTCTGTCATCATTCTGAACCTTTCTGAAAAATACTTTTTTTCTTTGGTGATGAACACTAGCTCAAACCTTGTGAGCACCATGCAGATGACATTTAAGGCTGAGGAATCAACTAATTTTCGATAGTAAAGATAATTCTTCAAGTGGCTAGCTTTCTTAATAATAATCTTCTAAAAGTTAAGCATTGTAAAGGCTTACCTCATTTTGATGTTTAAAGGATAACTGAGCTTCTGACACCACCCAGAGAAGGCAGTGGAATTTCTGAAAAGGTTGTGTGACAAAATGAGGAAACTAATAAGCAATTTCATAGGTTTCATAGGTTTATTACTTCATAAATCTGCTGTGATTCTTTTGCTCTTTGTGAGGTGTTAGTTATGGTGAGGTGTCCTCCATACTGCAGTGTTTAGTAGCTACAAAGCGTTGTGTACTGTGTTGATGCATGTCCCTTTTCAGAGAAAACATTTAAGAGCCTGCAGAAAGGTTTTTTGGGTTATAACACCCTGTTCCATGTATTCCTATTATACGGGGTGTTCTTTTCTTACTTACAGGGAAGTTTCCTGAGGTAATTAGCTCTAGTCTCTATGAACACTACTGAACTGTGATACAGGCCCATTTTCTGTTACAGAAGTCTAAGCTATATGAAGTACACTTTAATACAGGATTATTTTAGTTATGATCTTGTATTTACAAGTCTAACAAGAAACTGCATCAGCTAAAGTAAGAGAGTGTGAAACCAGGTTTGCATTTTACCACGTGTGTTTGTTGCCTGTATACTGTGCATTGAATTTTCTAAACTGAGTTTCATTAATGTTCTTAAACAGGGAGAAGTTGAGGGACTTCTAATGAAGAAGAAAGATCTTGAGGCTACTTTAGAAAATTTGCAGGAGAGAGAAAAAGAGACAAAAAATGTTCTCCAAATCAGAGAGGTCTGGATAAAGGGTGGTAGTAGCATGTTTTTATAAATAGTGAAGTTACACATTATCACATGTATATAAGAACATAAGAAATATCACATAGACTAGTGCTCCACGCAGTGCACTGCTCTGCTTGTGACAATGACAGCAGAAGATACTATGTGGTAGAGGAGCCTGACTATTATCTATGGTCCATTCCCCTTACATTCCTACAGTAGTTATATTAAGGATGTTTGAGGACACATCCCTGTCAGTTGCCTTTGCTATCAGTTTATGGACTTGTTAGTGTTTGCTTGTCTCATCTGTTTTTTGACCTCCTCAAACTATTTGTCTCCATAGCCTTTTGTGATAAGAAATCTCAGAAGTTCATTATGTGCTGTGCTTAAAAACTAATCTGTCTCTTTCCTGCTCCTTCTCCTCGTCTTTCCCCCTGCTCTCCATGACAACTGCCTGCCAGTGTCTGTGGTATCAGTGTATCATCAATTATTTGGAGGAAACAGTATTCAAAGTATTTATATATTATTAACTACATTACATTACAAGGCTTGCCTTGTAATGGCAGGAAATTTCTGTGGGAAGAGTTTTGCTTTTGGATGCATCCAAAATGTGTGCTTATTCTATCACATAGTACTGGAATTCTGTGATTCTTTTTAAATTATTATTTGTTTTATTTAGGTGAATGCAAAAGCTTATGGTGTCTGAAGCAGAAGTCTTTATTTTAAATAATGTCCATGGAAAGCTAATTTTGTCAGTAATTTTGCAGACTAGTTAGTTAGACTTACAATAGGGGACACATTTAGCATTTGTATCAGAGTTCAATATCTCACACTACTTCCACATCACACCAGAAAGGTGTAAAGGTACAGTCTGGTTAATTTTTGTCATGTATGTAGTTTTGTTTCATCTTAAAGCTTTGTGTTGTCAGGTCATTTCTGATAGGTTTCATGACTTGTAGTTTAGATATGTTTACTCAAAATGCTTTCTTTTTCTTCTGCAGAAAGAAATCCATGATTTGAAAGTACAGCTGACTAGTATAGCCGAAAAGGAACAAAATTATTTAAAACAGCTTATGACACTGAATACAGACCTTGAACAAGAGGCGTATGATAAATTTTGAAAATACAGTATTAGTTTAATTTTTCTTCTTGGTGTTACATAGAAGTTACTTTAATATAGAATGAAATGATCTATGATTGTTTTCTAATGAAAATTTTGAACCTATGCACACAGTATGACGTCTATCATATATTTATAAATGGCATTTTCTGTATTTATATGTAGGTAGTTGTGCCGTATTGCTGTGACTTAGTTGGGTTAACATGAAAGAAAGTTTCTGAATTCATTGCTGACCCTGCTTTGAGCTGGATATTAAACTACATCATCTTCAACAACCGTTATATAAATATAAAAGTTGACTCTCATTTTCTTTCCTTCTTCTGTTGCCTTTTTGCATCACTGTAACTTTGCTGCAAAGCTTAAATTTGTAGATAGAGGCCTGGACTTCTGTCAGCATGAAGTAACATTTTGTAACAGATAAATTTAACTTAAAAGGAAATTTCAAAATACATATTTTTGTTTCTCTTGACCATTTGTTTTAAATTAGGATAAAGAATGAACAACTAACAGTGTATATCAATAAGCTTTTATTAGAAAAAGAACAAATAGCACAAGAGAAAAGTGGTATGGCTACAGAACTCAAGAAACTGCAAGAAAGTCATGAGGCAAGTTGTAAACTTTCATCTGTTTTTAAAGGACAGCATTCAATTTGAAATACAAATCATATGGTAAACTGCAACATGACATGGTTCTGTAGAGTATTTGAACTACTTGTGTTTAAAATATGAAGGAAGTGCAGTTACCCTTGTGAATAAGGCAGGTCAAGATATTGCTTAAGATGTCTTTGAATTTTTTAAGATGTCACTTTTTGAATTTTAGTAATTTTATTTATTTATTTTATGGGTCTTTATTTAGGATATTAGAAAAAAAGAAGAAAATACAAAGCAGTTAGCTGAAAACCTGGGAGAAGCAAATGACCAGCTAAGGCAAGTAAAAACAAATATTAATGTACACTATTAATAAAGGAAGTAGACTCGATTCCTTCAGCGTTAGTCTAAATGTCATGTTCATATGCTGCTTTCTGTGATTTTTAGATTAATCATTTTTTTAGGTCATATAGCTAAACAGAAACTATTCAGTATTGATGTTGGCCATGTAGAAGTTTCTATAAAGTTGTGATACCTATTGCTACAGGCACAATTTTTGCCATAGCTTTTTATTGCATATAGAGAGCTATCCTCTACTGCATTAACACCGTAGGTGTGAAGGAAATGAAAATAGAAGTTAAAGGTTATGGATTAAATGTGAAAAGGTGAAACTGGTTAAATGTTATGCTCTGAAGCAGTGTCTGTACCACCAACACAATAGACAGCCAGCCTTCCATGTTTTCATAGATGCATTATGATATTACAGATTAGAATTATATTTTACGCAGGTAAGGGGAACATCTTTGCATACTTAGAAAAAGTATGTACAGGTCAGACATTAATTTACCGGTCAATTTGCAACATTTTACAAACATTTTCATTGAACAGCGTATGAAGTTCTCATCAATATTAGCACCTCTTTTTAGAAAATAAAGTATCAGTGTATGTAGCAGTAGTGAAAAGAAGTTAAAGTTATCAAGTAAATATTTTCTAATGCTTGTTAATTTGGCATTTAGAAATGAACTGGAGTCTTTGAAGCAGAAGATGACAGAGAAAGGTGAAGAGATTAAAAGTAAACTGGATGAAAGAGAAGAAAATGTATGCCATATCACGTACTTTATCATGAAAGTATATAACATAACCTGTAGGACAAAATCTAAAATCTAAAAACTTTTTTCTTCTTTTTTTTTTTCTGCCAAGCTCTACCTAGGGATGTAATTTCTTACAGAGGCTTACTTCTTTCAGTGCTGCTACCAGTTGAGTCAACATATGTACACATATGCTGAGCCCTTTTATTTTAAAAGACAAGGACCTTCACTGGCATGTTTACTTTTTACATGGAGGCTTAGAAGTCCACACTTGTTAGATTTTGGGCAAACGGAGAATCCCCCCTGCTCCCCCCTTCTTTCTTTTTCTTTTTAATTTTTTTAATTTCCATATACCCACTCAGTGATGGATGGGGTATGGATAAGCTTTCAGTATGTAATAGGAGTTTTAGTTTAAGTATGTTCAAATATTTTTTTTACTTTCCTACTTTCCTTTCAAGGCACACCTGCTTTTTAACATAATTGGATGCTAACATCAATGGATTTCAAAATTTTATTCTAAAAGTCAAAGAAGATATTCAAGGCTTGGGATGATAGCTTAGTTATTTTTTTTCATGAAATGGGGAATAAGCTTATTTCTCATTTTTGAGGGAACTGCTTTGAAATTCTGCCATTACGCCTTTTTCTTCTTTAGGAGGGTACAAAAATTCTGATAATATTATGACTATATTTACAATTATAATTCCAGGCTAAGAGTATTGAAAATGAAATTTTGAGAAAGGAAAAGCAATTGAAGATTCTAGAAAATAAGGTATGAAAATTATTTTTTTCATGGGCTGTAGAGAACTTCATACAAGATTTTTTTTAATTGCTAAGTTCCTCCCCCTCCCTCCCTTCCTAAACTCTGCAGCCACTGAGGACCTGGTTCACTGCTATTAATGTTGATGATATTGGGCTAGCAAAATTCTTGCAGTACTTTGTGTTAAAACTCCAATCATTGTAATGCGTTTATGTGTTTTTCAGTCCCATTGGAATTAGACTTGTGCAAAGGTATGTTTAAGTAATCTCTAACACAATGAGTAATTTTTTAGGAGTTTATTAATTCATGTTTTAAATCTCTTTTAGTTGAATAATTTAAAGAAACAGGTGGAAAATAAAACCAAATGCATTGAAGAGTTGCAACAGGAGGTATTGTACAGTTTTCAGAAGTTACAAATACATAAAACATGGTATTGTGTGGTAACTGTTACTTTTCAACAGTTTTTCATCTGATGTAATCTCTTTAGATATACCTGTGTAATTTATAACATTTCCTTTCTTATCTGAACTCTGAGCAAATTAAGGAGTGACCTTTGGAATTTCTTTACTTTTGAAATATGGAATTGCAGAAATAATATCTTTAATAAACTTTTACTGTTTTCATTTGGTACGTGGTATCATTGATATACTTGAAATAATGACCTGTCTCAGTTACCAATAGTAGAAAAGAATTATGCATTAGGACAAATTGTTAATAACTGTACTGTAAAAATACATAACTTGTATTTTATGTCACAATATCTGCACATTTTCTGTCAGCAGCATCTTAATTTTTCTTCCCATTCTGCACCCTCTTTCATTATTCTCTGTTGTCACTAATGAGGAGTCTTTCATAAAGTCATGAAGTAACAGTATTATTAAAGTAAGTAGTTGAGCACTCTGGAGAATTGATCTGGAACTTGAACTGCACAACAAAAGAGAGTTATTTGCTTGCTAAAAGCTGGAATTCTGAAGATTCTGACCTACTTGATGCATTAAATCATTATATAATTCTATTAACTTATTAAAGTATAGTGTGTGTTTTACTTTATTTTAACAGAATAAGGTACTGAAAAAGAAAATTACTGCAGAAAGCAAGAAAACAAGTATTTATGAAGGGAAGGTAGGTTTAAATAACTTCATGTACAAGATGAGGGTAAAGCTCAAAGACTGAATGTTTGGAGTCCCAGTGTAACTAATGATAATACATATTAAGCATGTTCTTAATTGTTTTATGGATCTGGGATACAGATTTTACAGGAATGAGCCCAAAATTTTTGGAAGACACTTCCGTTGTTAATCATTGGACACTGACTGGGCTATCAGATATTTGTAAGAGATGGACATCACATCTCAAGGAATTATGTTGCTAATCAGTCCCTTTCTTTTTTGGCTGATAGTGTACTCAACATTACTAATGCCACCCCATTGAAATAGAAAAGCAATTAAAAGAAATACATGTATTATTCTCCTTAGGCAGGTCTTTTACTGTGTTCTGCAATGGCAAGTCCCTGATTAGAATATTGTGTCTATTTCTGGGTACCACACTTCAAGAAAGATGTAGCCTGTTTTGAGGGTATTCTTATGAGAAACTTAAAAGGAAAAATTATAATAAAAATGCACACTTGGGAGGAAAACATACCCTAAAACAGTTAAAATCTTAAATAGATTTACAAGGGAGAGAAAATCTCCATCTGTACATTTTTTTCCAAAGAATTCACAGCATTTAGAGTGACTGCTTAGGAACAGACTCTTCCTATTTGTTTCATACCAAATTCTCATTAATATTAGCAGGAATAAAAGGAATTAATTCATAAGTAAAGGAATTAATCTTTTTTAGAACTAAATTAAATTCTGAAACTATTTCTAGATAAACTGTTTCTTCACTTCTTAACTGAAAAAAAAAATTATAAACATAACACAGTCATACTGCTAAGTCTTAGGAGACTATCAGTTATGCTTCACTTTCTTGCTTTGCATTCCATGCCAGCAATACTGAAGTCTTTTGTATAAAAAGGAGAATAGTGTCAGACTGATAATGGATGGTTCTCTTATATTGTAATGATTCTTTGTGATTGACTAGCCTCTAGCTTTAGGACTGTTTATTGACTGGGGTGCACAAAACTACTAAGGGCTGTCTTTTTATTGTCATGTTCCCATTGTTTCTACGAGTATTTTCTAACTCACTTCAGACCAAAGTTCAACTCTTTATGAAAAAACCTGAACATTAAATAGGGAATAGTTAATTCATATACCTGAAAAGTAATAGAGTGATCTGCTCAAAAATAAGAGGTGAAAAAAAAAAATCATTGGCATATTTATTCCTGAACAAATAATAGCAATAATTCTGCATTCTCAAAAGGTGAATAAATTACAATTAGAGATGGAAAATATGAACAAGAAACATAAGGAAACAGTTGACATCTATCAAAAAGACATTGAAACACAAAAAGTAAATGAAAACAAACTTCTTGAAGAGGTGAGTGTTTTTAATTTTTACTACAACTTTTAAATTTATTTTTGATGTATGATGGTTTTATGAAGCTATTACCAGCCAGATTACTTGCTCTTACATAGCAGGCTTATCAACATAAATGTTTATGCATGTGAGCAAAGCTTTAGTACATGAGATCTTTAAGTTGAAGTATTTGTATATGTCTTTAAAAATAAGAACCCAGTTAAAAATTAGTTTTTTCAAGATACTGTTCACAGAAATTCTATTCTTGGTATAAATACAGCATAAGCAAATTACATTATAACTTTTCCCATGTTAGTATTTTCCTGCCCACACTTTTTTGATGGTAATATCAAAAAATGTTAGGTCAGAGTGCTTGCAATGGCCTTGTGGTTCAAAATGACACTTGTCTGTCATGGAAGAATGGATGTAGTTTTAATCTACGTTTATTTGCCCATTTTAACAATAAGTATAAAAGATCTAGGATTTGAAAAGCATATTAAAGCAAATGAAGACTACACTAAATGAGACTACATATGCATTGTACCCACAGGGGTAAGAAGAAAGGAAACTAAGATTTAAAAAAAAAAAAAATTGTTGTTAATTGTTCATGAATTAAATGAAACTTGTTACTAACAGGTAGAAAAGATGAGATTGCTTGCTGATGAAGCAACAGTAACACAGAGAGAAACTGATATCCGATGTCAACACAGGATAACTGAAATGGTGGCACTTATGGAAAAACACAAGGTAAGACATTTTATGGACTTCTGTGATTTGTAATGTGATACTATGCTAAGTAAAGACCTTTCAAAACCAGAATATTATGAATTAGAAAGTGAAACGTGATAATAAAGATCTGAGTCTAGGAAAATGAACACATACTTGAATTTTCATCATCTAAAAATAAATTAATCTTCAGATTTTGCAAACATGCCTACTGGCAGGTAAATTCAATTTATCTAAATTTCTAGGAATCATAACATGATGTGAACTAGTAGCATCTTGGAATACCTAGTAATGCTTTAAGACACAGTGCTGATGTTGGCCTTTTGAAATTGTCCTGTAGACTGCATTTATTCAATGTGTTATATTTGGACACTGAATAAAGGAGTTTGTGCTTTGCAGGATTTTTTTTTATATTCAGACTTCCTTTGATGCCATCCTAATGCAGTGTTCTCCAGTATCCTTTTGGGCCTCTTTTTATGAGGCCCAAATTAGATTGGGCAAAGATTACCAAAGAGGTTACTGAGTGACCTTCAGCAGTTTAACTTAACATATTTCAATTTACATTCCTTATTACTCTGTTTTGCAGTATATTTAGCAGATGCCATTAATAAAAGTAATATGGCTAGCTTTTACATGTTGGATCGTGTACCACTGCCTGGAGATAAAGCATTCTCTGTCAGCCCACAAAATAATACTGCTTCTGCATTTTCTGTTTTACAATTTCTGTTGAAGCATCAATGTTTGTTCACAGTGCATTCTGAATCTTCAGAAGAGCCTTATTTGAAAAAATGAGTAGTGTTTTAACACTAGGTAGATCTGTAATTGTAACATTTAGTCAAATGTTTTGAGTTTGTTGAGTTTTTTTTTTTAACAGCACGAATATGATAAAATGCTTGAAGAAAAAGATACAGAGTTAAAACTTCATAAAATTAAGGAGCAAGAGCAGTTATCATCAAAAAGGTCATTGGTAAGGCATACTCTTCAGCACTAAATAATTAAATGGAGGAGCTGCTGTCCTTAAAGTGTAATATAATTATAAATATCATATTAGACTTCTTCCTGTTTAATACTTGCGGGGATTAAGCGTTTGCTTTAGTGTGACTGAACAGTAAAGATCAACCCACTAATTTTTGTATACTGTTATTTTCTTAAAAGATTTTGCTGTGTGCATTAAACCCAGATGTTTCTAAAATAAATTGAAGTAGCTGTGCTTTTCTGTCTACTTTTTCTGATAGTGTCTCATGTTCTAACCTCACTGTCCGAATAAGAATCTTTTATATTAAATAGTTGAATTCAACTCCCCACCTCCCACACCCCCCATTGTCACAAGTGTTTTAGTTATTTCCTTGAACAGTTCTGCTCAAGTACCTGTTTCTTAGTAGTAATTCAGCTCTGTTTAAAACAAACTTCAAGTCTAGAGTTGCATCTTGATTTGGTTTTGGTTGGTAGTTTGTTGTTCTGGGAAGCCTAGCTTTGAGAAATGTTTTGAGAGCCAACATCCCCTCAAGACTTTCACAGGAGTGTAGTTCTACAGCATCTACTTAAAATGCAGTATTTTTCTGATATTTCTCTTCACAGAATATTTCCTCACAGAGCTTTTTTTCAGTTAGATTTTTTTTAATAGAAGGAGGTGTGACTCAAGTCTGTGTTTTGTTTGTTTGTTTTTAATTTGACAACTGCTGCTTTGATCATCTGGTATGCTAACTTTATGGATGAGTCAGCTTTATTGAACCAATGGAATTTTATTTTGTTTATAATGAATATCCCTATTAATTGTTGTTTCATTTGGACTGTTTTCTTTTTTCCAGCTTAAGCATAGTTAACCCTATCCTTTATCTAATTGTTTTTAGGAAAGTGAGCTGTCATGTTTGAAAAGTGAACTGTCATCCCTTAAGGAAGAACTTAAAGCAGAAGTTGAAAAGAAGGTTTGTTGTCTTTTTTTTTTTTTAATTATTATTAAATGTAGTAGGTCTTGGTCTCACTTGCTGACTGATTTCAAGAGCTTGCTGCCCTCTGGGGTGATTATGTCTCATTTCTGGTGGTAGTGAATGTTTTGCATTACTCCTTAATTGGCAAATATGAGGGAAGCAGGAAGAAACTGAAACCCTATGAAGAACTGTCCAAGCTTGCAGGCATTATGTCAGGAAAGCCAAAACCAATCTGGAGGTAAAACTGACAAGAGGAGTGAAGGGCAACAAGAAAGGCTTCTACGGGACCTGCTGCCAAATGTTTCAGGAGTTCTGATGACAAAGGACAAGGACAAGGCTGTGGTACTCAATGGGATCTGGAAAGTCTGGAGAAAGATGTACTTAGCCTTAGTGGAGGAGGATCAGGTTGGGGAATCCTTAAACAACGTGGACATACTTAGTCCACGAGACCTGGTGGCATACACCCGTAAGGGCTGAGGAAGGTGGCCAGTATCATTGCAAAGCCACTCTCCATTGTCTTTGAAAGGTCAGGGTGACGGGCAGAGGTTCCTGAAGACTTGAAGAAAGCAAGTGTCACTCCTACCTTCAAGAAGGGCAAGAAGGAGGATCTGGTGCAATGTTGGCTAGTCGGCCTCACCTCAATCCCTGGAAAGGTGATGGAACAAAAAATCCTGGAAACCATTTCCAAACATATGAAGCACAAGAAGGTGACTGGAAGTAGTCTGCATAGATTTATATGAAGGCGCAATTATGCTTAACCAACCTGATTGCCTTCTATTATGAGATAGCTGACTTGGCAGATGAGGGGTGAACACTGGATGCTGTTTATCTCAGCCTTAGTAGGGCCTCAACACTGTCTCTCGTAACATTTGTATACACAAACTGATAAAGTGTGGGCACCTGGCCCATTTGTGTCCCAGAGTGGACAGTAAAGTAGATCGAAAACTGGCTAAACTGCTGGGCTTAAGGGACTGCAGCTAGTGTGGCACGAAGTCCCAACCGGAGGCTAGTCACTAGTGATGTATGCCTGGGGCTGATTCTGGGTCCGGTACTGTCTAACATCTTCATTAATGACATGGGTGACAGGGCAGAGTGCAGCCTTAGCAAGTTTGCAGATGATACAGAATTGGGAGAAATGGTTGATACAGCAGGTGGTTATGCTGTCTTTCAGAGGGATCTAGACAGGCTGGAGATGTGGATGAACAGGAATCCCATCAAGTTTAACAAAGGGAAATGCAAAGCCCTTCACTGGGAAAGCAGTAACTTTTAGAACCTGTACAGGTTAGGTGCTGACAGGCTTGAAAGCAGCTTAGCAGGAAAAGCCCTGGGGTTCTGGTGAACAGCAAGTCACGAGCCAGAAATGTGCTCAGCATCTTAGGCTGCATTAGAAAGAGTCATGCCTGAGTGTTGCCAGGAGGTCGAGGGAGCTGATCCTTTTTATATACTCAGCACTGGTGAGACAACACTTAAGAGTACTATTTCCAGTTCTGGGCTGCCCAGTACAAGACAGACAGGGGCTTACTGGAGCAAGTGCAGCAAAAGGCCATGAAGATCATCAAGGGATTGGAGCGGCTGACAGAAAAGAGGGACTAAGAGCGCTGGGATAGTATACTCTCAAGAAGACAAAGCTCAGGGGCATATTGTCAGTGTGTATAAATACCTTATAGGAGGGAGTAAAGAAGACAGAGTGACGCTTTCTCAGTGGTTTCCAATGAAAGGACAAGAGGCAATGGGAACAAAATTAAGTACAAGAAATAACCACTTAAACAGAAGAAAAAACTCCATTACTGTAAGGGTGACAAAACACAGGAACAGGTTGCCCAAAGAGGTTGTGGAGTCTCCATGCTTGGAGACATTCAAAACCCTGTTGGACACAGTCCTGAGGAACCTACTCTAGTTCACTCTGCTGTGGACAGGGGTGTTAGACTAGATGATCTCCAGAGGTCCATTCGAACCTTCACAATTCTGTGATTTTTTTGTAATTGCTATGTAGTATTCTTCAACTGGCAAAAGAAATGCAAAACAGAATTAAAAAGACAGTGAAGGAACACTTACTTTAATAAACAAGAATGGTTCCATTTTCTTGCATGAAATAATAACAAGAAAATAAGAGCTCTTTCTTTTTTTAAATATAGCTGTGATACAAATTTATATCATATTTTCTCATTAAAAAGGGATGGTATGTAGGTTCCTTAGCAGAGATGGGAGAAGTTGTATAATAAATTAAAGTCTGAATAGAAAAGTAATGTCTCTCGAATGCTGCAGTTTGACTAAATCTGGGTCATATATTTGTGTGAACTTTGTAACAGAGTGTGATTTGCAGACTATGTTCTGTAATTAGACCAAGAAGATTTTCAACAACTAAATTAAAATATTTACTTCCTGCCACATAACTCCTTTTCTTCTTAGGAGAATCTTGCAAAAGAGACCCCCCAAAATATCGTTCCTGAAAATGAAAAGAAACACAAGGTAGCTTTAACCTTATCATTAATTTTAGAATTTGGTAATATTTATATGTATGCAATCTAACTGAAGTTCCATGATAAATTAATCTGTGGATAAATCCACTTGACAAAAGACATTGAAATGCTTTTAATTTAAACTTTTTTTTTAATTTTAGAAAGTACAAACTCATTTTTCTGAGACTCCTAAACCTCATTTAGATCTGGACTGTGCATCTATTCATGTAAAAAATAAAAAGTCTCCAAATGGTATTCCTATAAAAGTCAACATGGTAGAAAAGAAAAAAATGCCTCCTTCAGCATCTGCAAAAAGTCCCTTGGTTAGTCCATCATTAAAGGTTTGTAACTCATAATAGTGAATTGTTCTTGTTTTATTTTTCTGACTGTATTTCCTTCTTCTCTGTAGATGCTTATTTATTTTTTGTTGTGATAAGCAGAGATTTAAAAGGTAAAAAAACCAAAAAAACCCCCAGCTTATTCCACAGAAATATTAGAAAGCAGTTTGTGTAAGGGCTCTCACTATGTGTTATTTTTCTTGCTCAGTTACTTAATTTGTCTGCTATCATTGATCAGTAACAATTCCTGTCCTAGAGGGACTGTGAATTTAATAATGTCTCTAGAATCCTTTTACTTAATCTTAATGGAACAGAAAAAAGCTTGTGTAGCTGTAAAAATTATCAAAGTCTTCCTGACTGCTTTGTCAGCTGCAAACCCTTATGCTTCTACCCTGTCAGAAACTCGGGTGTGGTGTTTATATCTTAACAATAGAAACAACTACCATTTTTATGTTATCCTTTCTAGAAAGGATTGCATTGTTTCATTGCAATGTTTCTGAGACGTTTCACTAGTTCTAGAGAAAGAACTATTTAAGTAAAACCAAACTTCTTCTTGATAGTACTATCAACATCTTTCTGAAAGCTTTTTCCTGCAGTATTGTTTGTGTTTGCTTAAATGCTGGTTGTAGTCTGCATGCAGTGACTACACTTCAGAATAACCTGAATTTCTGCAGATAAGCATGAGGAAGTTAGATACAGTGTGCCATCAAACTCAGTTCTTCCACAGCTTCCTATTCATTCTCCTTGTCTGGCAACAAAAAAAGAGGAATTTTATTTTCCTTTTTTTTTTTTTTTTTTGGGTCTTTGCTTCACGTTTTGGATGGAAAGGTCATTGTTCCACAGCATCTTTCTAGGGTCTTCCTGGATACTCAGTCTGTAAACTGGGTTGATTTTGGTTTTAGATTCTATAATTAGCACTGAAGATGTAATTTTAAATGCCATCTTTTTCTTTCCCAGACATATATTATAAAGACTCCTCCAATACATAAACTGCAAAGTGAAAGCACAAACCTGCATTCAGAACAGTGTATGAGGAAAAAGCAAAAAGTGCTTCTACAGCTGGATGCTCAGTCAGATAGCTCTGAACACAGTGACCTCCTGGTAAAAATCAGATAACAAATAGCATACTTAACGTTTTTTTATATGCACACTGCTATAGCTAAGAATGTATATAAAGCATGTGGGGTTCTGTATCCAAGACAATATTTATATGAATATTTTTGTTTCATTTGTTCTCTCTGGAGTTGTATTTATATGTACATAACATATAGTAACTATATGACAGAGTACCTGTATACAAACATAGATACTAACTTTTATAATGATTTTTCACATTGTGCTTATTGAACTGTTGAGGCTTCATAGCAACATCTTAACTTTTTTTTTTCATACTCTAATATTCCTAGGGGGAAAGAAAATATATTTTTTAATATAGTGTGATTAAGTAACTTTTTTATTTTCAATTTAAGAGCATAGTCTCAGAGGAAGAAATGTTTAAAAAATTGTACAAAGATTATCCTCAAGCTTCACAATTATACGCCATGACACCAAAAAAGGTACCTTAGCTTTTCTTCAGACCAAAACAAACAGTTAATCAAATTGGTTATAGAAATTAATAGATGGCTTTATTTTTCTTAGAAACCAGCTACATCAAATGTGAAAACTCCAGGCTCTGTACTGAAACTTACAACCATGAGAAAAATGCGAGAGGCTGGATGGACTGCAGTTTCTAAAATGGACAGGAAAAGAAAAATTAAAGAAGCTGAAAAGCTCTTTACTTAAAATTAAAAAATGCCTAGTGCCCTAGCATTATTTGATTAGTACAACCACAGAGTATTATTCTTTCAGAGTTAGTACATTGTTGCATTTTTCTGTCATACTCAGTACGTTTAATACTACATTCATTTCCTTTATACCCATAGACTTTACAGATACATAACTACATCAGCCTGCAGAGCGTTTCCTACGTTTCATTCCCTATGCTATAAAAAGTCAGGAGACAAATTAACCCATTTTTAAATTTAGAAATAAGTATAACTACATAGAAAGCTGTTTCGAAAAGCAAAAAGTCTGGCATTAGAGATACTGGTTTTAAAGAAATTCAGTTTTGTTCTTTTGAATTCATGTTCTTTTTCTTAAGACATAATTCACAAGAGGATATTATTTAGTGCAAAAAATACTGAAGCTGGTAAAATGCCTGAAGTCATCTTGCTTTTTTGTACATTTTAAATGTTGTCAGAGCTGTCTTTTTAGACTGTTCTTTTTCAGTAGCTACTATTTCAGTATGTTAAAACAGTTTTGAAACTTTTAAAATTTAATTTTCAATAGAATTACTTCAGTTTAAAAAGATTTCACCTTCATAAGAAAAAATATGCACACGTTTTAAGATTGTAAAAACAATGTTAAGATGTCATTAAATTGTTTATCTGAAATGAAAAGTGTAGGACCAAATGTTGTTGCTTTATCTATTGGAACACAGATATAAATCACCAGGCAGCCTTTGTAAGGACTAACAGCTTCTGCCACATAAGCGTAAGAATAATTTAGAATTACATGTATTTCTGTGTTAATCCTTGCTTCATCTTAGTTTCACAACAACAACAAAAACCTGCTTCAGAGCCTAGGGATAACAAGAAAATTACAGGTACATCTTAAAATATCATGAAAAATCAAAATCCTGGATTCATCTGAAGTGGGTATCCAAACATGTAGTTCATTCTTTATGTGTAGCAGTTTTATGTGTAGGCTAGTACATTGGGTTCATATGCCTTATCTGTTAAGCAGTGATATTAACAGTCATTTTTTAATTGTTGTGTGTAACTGACAAATATTCTCCAAAGATCTGAAAGAATATACTGTGTTTTTCTGCATATCTGAAAATTGAATCTGTTAATGCAAGCATATTTTCTGAGAAGTTAGCGTGACTTTCCTGCTGGAAAGATATTTCATATGTTTGGGGAATATTGAGGTTTTATAATATATCTGCTTAAATAGTGTAAATTAGACAAAATTAAGAATAGAGAAGCTGCTAATAATACACAAATTCCAGATGTCTGTTCTTTCCAAGAAAGATTATTTTACCATAAGTAGTGTAAAATAATCCATTTAGACGTCTCCCAGATACATTACTTATGTTTTGATTGGGTACAGAGAATGTCATGCAAAGTCAGTTGTTACTCATTTTAGTTCTGGGTGTTACTTATATCTCTTAAGATACTTTGCAGGAAAAAGAAAATGCAGTGACCAGAAATGCAACATATATATGCAGTTCATCATTTATTTTAATAAGGGGTGGTGTTTTATACAAGATCCTGTAAATACCTGCCAAGGTTTGTTAATACATTTCAAGATGACATATTTCTAATTTTGATTGTTGCTGTTGTGGAAATCCTCAACAGATATGCAGACTTAACTCCTAAGCTAGTTACTGAGCAATCAAAAATAAAAATTCCATTTGTTTCTGAGTATAATGAGATTTTTACTAGTTGGTCTTCTCAGCTATGGCTCACATGTAGGTCCAATAATTATAATTTTGTAAACCTGAAGATTCAAATCCATGTCAAGCCTAGCCTATTCACATTCATAGCTTTGCTAATTCCAGAATATGTGATATTTGAATGCCTTACTATAAAAAATAGAATTTAAATGATTGTTCATTGAGACTTTACATGAAAAATAAATTGGTATCTGCCAAACATGATTTCCAGTATAGTGCCATACATACAGTATCTGACATTGTAGGAGAAGACATGAAAAGAAACTTAACTAGTATTTTTAATTCTTACTGCTTAACTATTGTAAGAGTTTCTGCTCGTCACAGTAAGTCTTGTAATTAAAATGTCTTGAAGGTGAAGAAATGTCTTTCAACTTGAACAGGTAAAAATTCAAGTCTGTACTGCCCACAGCTAGACTCAAATGGTAAGTAATCCATTAGGACCTCATTATTTTTCGGTACTGTCATGGCAGGGTTGTGAATCCATAGTGCATCATATAATTCTCCTGATATTATGCGTGTGTCATGGTATATTGTATAAATTGTCTGCAAATTACAAAAATACTGTTAGTACCACTACAGAAAGCTTACAAGAAATGTAATCAACTAGGAAGGATAAAAAAATCATATTTGCCTTATACTATGCTGGTTTCTGTGAATGGACTACATATTGTAAACAAAACTTAAAATATAAACAACTTTATATTAGGCATTAATCCGGTTTGCATAGGAAAAGCAAATGAAAATTAACAAATGCTTGTGCTTTGGCATGTGAATCCTTCAGGTAGCACACAATTCAAAAAAGTAAAAATCGAAAGCTACCAATTAGCTATTCACAGTAGCAAATATTGATGCTTCTATCTGTGGAATTTTATTAAAGTTTTAAAGGCTATATTCTGACATTGGCCATGATATTTATTATTGGCTAGTCCCATTTACTACAAGTAATGTTATATATATGCTTTATTTAAAAGTATTAGCAAGATAAGCTTATTTCTAAATGCCTTTTTCACAAGGTTTTAAAATGTGTATTAACCTGTGCCAATAAATGTAGTTGTCAATTTATCCATTAAAGATAATATTTCCTTTTTATTCAATGCTATTTCCAGTGAAATACATCATATATTTCTCAGACTTCTTTTTACTTTGGGTCTTTACTAATCAGTTTTAAGGAGGATGTGGTCTTCAGTGTCTGAGGTATAATATGTCTTCTGAGCAAGAATATAATTGATAATGACTGTGCAGATACCTATTTATTACTTCTTTCAACAGAGCAGCTGAGGACCTGCAGCTTCCAATGGGAAGCTTGTCAATATCAGGTTACCTAACTTAAAGCAAGCATTTGGAAATGTTGGTATATAGTATTACTTTCCTTATTGCTAACGTGGTTCTCCAGTTCCTTTTCTGTCAAATACTCCTTCAAGGAGGGTAAGCAATGCTCTGGCCTACCATGTCTGCTTGCTTTCTTCCTGTCATCCTTATTTACCATGTGTGTGCAACTTTTTTTTTTTTCTAAGGTAGATGCTCTTGCCTCTTCAACTTACCCCATTCACAGAATGGTATGTCCTAGTCCTTCAAACTTTTACATTGTCATCAAGTTTTTGATACAGCTTTTCATCTGTACTGTGGCTTCAACTTAAACAGGTCTGGCCCCAGCAATATGAGGAAATGTTGCTGTCCTATGTAGTGACACCTACCTGAAGCCTGGGTTCTATGATTTGGAGTCAGAGCTTCAAAGATGTTTACTGGTATGTATGGCTGTAAAAAGCTGATTGCTTGGTTTCAGTGTTTCTGATGTTGCTTGACTCACAGGTCTTTTAAATTATAAAAATGTAGGTGGCAAAGTAACAACCAACTTGAGCGTTGTGATATCTGAAGGCTCCTTAATGTGCTGAATACTGTTACATGCAACATGTGCCAGATGTGATGTGGTTAGTAAAGCAGAGGAACTGCTTCTATCCATTCTGATCCTTTTTGTATTCCAGCTGATGGCTGCATTTTGCACCTTGGTTTGATTGACTTTAGCTGAAATACTGGATGCTATAGAACTTGTTGCTATTGTTTTTCCAGATCCACTCTGTGTCTTTGTTTGTGTGGTCTCTTTTATAAGAAATACATAATCTTTGTCCTGAACAAAGTACCTTGCCATAAGGTAACAACAAGTGAAAAGGATTGGAAAATGTATAGGTTGAATTCTGTTTGTTATATTGTCTTACTTTTCTTGTTCAGCAACGGGTTTACTTGTCTTTGTTTAATCTGCTCTTTCCTTTTTTTCTGAGTTACCTTGGAAACAAATAATAGTTTTCTTCAAATTTACTTACTGGATAACTGAGTAGCCGTGGACCTGTAGACTGTAAAATGTAAATATTAAAAAAAGAGCTGATTCAATTTAAATACTTATTTTGGCCGTATGTTTAAATGCCTGATCTCAAATTTCTGGTGCAGATACTTGCTTTTAATTGAGAACTATTTTCTCTATATAATAAGTAATAACTTCCTAGTACATCTATTTGTTACAACAGCCTAAAAAAAGCAGAAGAGGAGGAAGCCGAAAAAGTTGAATTGAAAATTGTTTGAGGTCTGAGACGACAAATAATGAGCATTTACCTATACTGATGCTTGCCATGGATCTCTTGTAAAATATTCAAATGTCAAGTCAGTATCATTTGTCCATCATGGCTTTATTAAGCACAGGAAATTTCAAAATTATTAGCTTGTTATTTCATTAGTACAGAGTGTTGCGGGTTTACTCAAAAGTTGAATTGTTTGTTTGGTTATTTTTTTTAATATTGTCCTTAGTGTAACGACTGTATATCTTAGAAGAACAGAAATATCTAGCACTTTCCAAAGAAATGAAACCAAATACGAAGTAGTCTGTCATATGAGCTAAACAGCAAGTAGGATTATGAAGTACTTTTAGACCATAAATGGAGATTGCTGGCATATGATATGCAAGAAAGAGAATTGCTATTTTAATCTGTGGTTGATAGGAAATGTTGCAGTTAATCCTAGGAAAGAAAGAGAAGAGCAGTCATCTGTGAATCTATAAATTTAAGAGACGAGAGCTACATTTCAAACTATTACAAAGAGTCTTGCAATAGAGACAGATTAGCTTTGAAAATTCAGCAGCCACGGTCTGTTTAAATGCAAAACATGGCAAAACCACTTGTTTCTATGGCAGCATATTAGGATCTTATTTCCTTTTATCGGTGGAGGTCTGCAACAGAATGGGGTTGGAAATAATTCCTCTACCAGAATACGAATCTTTTAGAAATCTGATTGACTTTGTCTGTTTTTCATCAGCATAGCTTCTAATTCTCTGTTGTTTGCAAGCATGGACTTGTTTTTATTTTAATATCCACCTATATGCAGTGGAAACAAGAGTTACTTTGCTCTGTAAGTGAACGTATTCACAAGATCACGAAGTTTTCATTGTGTTGGACTACTAACAGGGAAGGAGTATGAATGATGTGTGATAACTTCTCATTGTTCCTACTTTTCTTTTAGGCATTGGTCAGTGACAGAGAATCCTATCAAGTTACTTTTACATATAAGATTCTGGTATGCACTGAATTTCTCTAGCCCATTACAGAGATTCCTGGGTAATGAACCCAAGAATCTTAGGATTACTAAATTCTGTTCACAGAGAACACTTAAAACACTTGTAGAACACTGGGGAAGGAGTGGCTGGAGAGCTGCCCAGCGGAAAAGGACCTGGGGGTGCTGGTTGACAGCTGGCTGAACATGAGCTGGCAGTGTGCCCAAGTGGCCAAGAAGGCCAACAGCATCCTGGTCTGTATCAGAAATAGTGTGGCCAGCAGGAGTAGGGAAGTGATTGTGCGCCTGTACTCGGCACTGGTGAGGCCGCACCTTGAATCCTGTGTTCAGTTTTGGGTCCCTCACTACGAGAAGGACATTGGGATGCTGGAGCATGTCCAGAGAAGGGCAACGAAGCTGGTGAGGGGTCTGGAGAACAAGTCTTATGAGGAGCAGCTGAGGGAGCTGGGGTTGTTCAGTCTGGAGAAGAGGAGGCTGAGGGGGAGACCTTATCGCTCTCTACAACTACCTGAAAGGGGGCTGTGGCAAGATGGGTGTTGGTCTTTTCTCCCTAGTAACTAGCAATAGAACGAGAGGAAATGGCCTCAAGTTGTACCAGGGGAGGTTTAACTAGATATTAGGAAAAATTTCTTTGCTGGGAGTGTGGTCAAGCATCAGAACAGGCTGCCCAGGGAGGTGGCGGAGTCACCATCACTGGAAGTATTCAAAAAACGTGTAGACGTGGCACTTCAGGACATGGTTTAGTGGGCATGGTGGTGTTGGGTTGATGGTTGGACTTCATGATCCTAAAGGTTTTTTCTAACCTTAATGATTCTGTGAACATCAGCATACTGTCTTTTGCTTAATGAAAGTGTAAAATAACTGATGTCAGTGAATGGATTGTTTTAGTTAACAGAAAGGTTAAATATAAATAATTAACAGTGTCACTGTCTGTTCCAGAACAGGGTTACAAAGCTGGTGGCTGTAAAAGTACATTAAAAATTTCTAGCATGGAATAGTCTGCGGGTCAGCAAGGGGGCAACCAAAGAAATGGATCCGTAAGCATCAGACTTTTAACTATGGGTTTTAGGAAACTGTATGTAAGAAGCTTTGGGTGCTTATAGATTGCCACACTGGACTTTGTTGTCCTGCCACAGTCTTTTGTCTTTCTGCTCCAGGTAGGTGGTGGGATCTCACTCCCTTTAAGTGTTCAGAGAGGTCAGTAGTGAATGAACTCTATGGTCATACTGAGAAAGACAATCAAGGAAGAGGTTTTTTTTTCTACCAGCTTAATAGTTTGTGTAAATTACTGAAGAGATGTGAATGTGTGTATCACTCTGGTGATGTTTAGTGCATATATGACAGATGGGCATGCCAACGTGATGCCAGCAAAGAGGTGGTAGCCTAGAGGTTCTGTGTCCATATCACTGTGGAGCTAACCTGAGTAAGAGCAGCAGTAGTTACATTAGTTTCAAGGTCCACTCAGACTAATTTATTGTGCTTCCAGATAAATGAATTTTCATTCTTAATACTTGGTCAGATATTTATGTAATGCCTTGCAGTGCATTCAGAGGCTTGGTTAAAAAGTTGCAGTGGATAAATGCACTGCTGAAATTATACTGTCTGCTCCAGTGACTAAAAATTCCCAACATTCAGCATACACCACATTGGACTCTGCCTAATAGCTCTAAATCTTTGTAACAGTAGGGCTCTGGACAGATGGAACCAAGGACACTGCATCTATGTAGTTGCCTTAACAACAAAATTTGTAATCACCTCAGAGAATGAAACTAGGTTTGCGTGGCATGACCTGTTTTATGTAACACCATCTTGGCAGGCATTAATTATGTTCTCATCTGTTATTTCTTTATTGCTCAAATCCTGTATCAATTTTCTGTTATATTACCTGATTCATCAGGGATAGTTGTCAGGCTAGCTGGTTGAGAGTTACCTGGGTCAACATTATCTTTTTAAATATTGGCATAATATTAGCACTTTATGTTTTGAAATTTCCCCAGTATTCCAAGACTTGTTGAAATTAGCATTAGCTAGCTAGAGATGTTGATTTTTAAATATTTATTCCTTATATAATCTAATAATTTTTGTTGCAAATGTGTATGTTGGTTGTTCAGCCACTACATTTTCAAATGTATGTGTACTTACTGAAGACTTTGCACTTACTGTGCATCAACGGCTTATCTTCATCTAGTAATGTCTCTTGACATTACTGTTGGCCTCTGTCCTGACAGAAGTTTATTTCCTAGTCTCCAGCTTCCTGTGCGAGTTTTATATGTTTTCTCACTTCTAACAGTGGTGGTTGTTTGTTTACCTTTTTTTTTTTTCATTGCTATAGTTTTTATTGTTGCATTCTCTTTTTTATCTTCACTATGATAGACTTCCAAGCGTTGTTATAATCTTTTTCTTTGCTATTGATGTTTGCAGACAACATCTCCCTAAATTCTCTTAAAGCAAATTCTTAATCCTTTTTTACCCTAATCTGAATTCTGTTCCCCACCTCCACCAGTTACACCCACTTTTTTCAAATCCGAGAAATTAGCACTTTAAAGCAGCAAAGGATATATATACACACATACACATTCTCTACATATAGGCGTATCTGTGTGTATACTTACATAGCCTATATGTTTAACTGCATTTAAAATATGTCAGAAAAATAGAGTTAAATAACGTATTGGAGCAGTAGCAAAGTAAGTGTTATACCTCTGTTGCTAAGTGTAGATGGACAGATGTTATTGAGAGTACAATTAATGCTCTGTTCACGTCCGTAAGCCAGAGGGAGTTCTGTTTAATTCATGAGAAGTTATATGCTAGAAATTAACCCATAAATAAAGACTCCATGAAAACAGAAAGCATTTGGCTAGTCCTAATAGAACAAGAACTCTGTTAATCCAAAAAAATCCTTGGAGAATTAGTCCAGGACACAAAGCTATGTGCAGCAGTCTGAAACCACGGGAAAAGGAGGCAATATTATTCAGGGATTAGCTAAACACCAATTGGGACTGACTGGATCACTCCTCTGACAGCCCAAAGTGACCATGTCTACCAGCTCAATCTTTATCATATTATGGCTATGTAAATCAAGATTGTGGTTGACCTGCATAAGACATACATCACATCAAAGTCCAAATGGCAGTTAGGTGATTATCTGAAAGGGTAGGTGTTAACAGAGCTGCAGTGAACAAGCAGAGTGAGAAGGCTGGCTGGACGCTGGTGAAGCCATAGAGGACAGTGGCTTTGTGTTGAATCAATGCAAGACATGCATGCTGACTTGACTGTTTCTTACTTTTGCTTCTCCCAGGTGTTCCACAAAGCTCTAAACACAAGTGTGTTTTCCCTCATCTGAGGACATCTCAGTTTCACTGGTGTTGGTGCAAGATTTTGCTTCTCTTTGTGCTACAAAGAGTGGTTTCTTAAAAGCTTTTCCCTTATTGATCAGTATTTCAGAGTGAATTGCTTGTTCCTTCAGTATTTGCTCAGTAGGTCCAAGGCCAGATTCTCAGCATGTTTTGTTTGAGTAGGTAAGTCAGGCTGTACCTATCCACCCACACTGTAGACCATACTGCTTTGAGATTTGTTACTTTATGCGTATAGCACTTCATCTCTCGGTTTTGTCTGCCTTGTAATGAGCAAACTGAGTGAATGAGACTTCATTAAACTTCTGCAAAACACAGGTGTAGAATTAGTCATATGTGATTCAGGATGACTCCACTTCCATGCAAGCCGTCCTGTCATGATGTTGCTGTCCTATGTAGCAATTAAATTAATCAATAATAACTTTTTTAAAGCAGTGGTTTATTTAAAAGCCTGAGAAGAGAATTACTTAAAATGATTAGATTTCCAGCTCCAGTTTCCAGGTTAGGATATTATGGACACATTTGTTCCTATCACATTTGCTTTGTGGTTCAGTATGAATTTTCAATAGATGACTTTGCGATAAGAAAGCACCAATTCAGATGCAATTATATAAACAGTAAGATCAGCCTGGAATTAGCCTGGAGAGTATAAAGCGCACACAGTGCTTGTGCTGGATCACTGCCTCTCCCAGCTCAAGGCAGAATCAGGTTCCTGTAATAGGGAAGAATTCAGCTGACACGAGGTTGGTCTTTCCAGACTTGCATTGTTGAAGCTATAGGGTAAACCAGACTGTGTAATGAGTGGCTTTTGCTATGGGAAACTGACAGCTGGGAGAGACTAGAGGGTGATGTCCATATGTTTGTAGACACTGTCATTTAAAGTTTGTAGTTTAGGGGCTATAGAGTACACCCTGGAATTGTCTCGGAGCTAATCAAAGCTTTGTTCTCAGGATCCCCCAGCAGGTCTGAGAAATGAGGTCGGCAAAACAGACAAAGTGGGGATTCATTGGTTTGAACTCTTTGCTGATGTTCTTTATTGTAATTTGCTTGAATCTATTATTTAATTCATGGCAGCGTTCCCATTTCATCATGCCTCTAAGCCAACTGGAAAGTAAAAAATACAGCGGTATGCCTGATATGCACAGCTGTTTCTTTTTCTCTCTTGAACATTTTATAAGGTGCTTTCTTCAGAAAATTATTTTTAAACCAGTGAGATTATTTTAGCATCTCTGGTTAGTTCTAGAGCTCATGTTCTCTCACATATGTCACATTTTCAAATCCTTTAACTCCTGTTATTTTTCTGTGTCAGCATTTTATCACTCATTAGTGAAAAGTTCCATGTAATATGCGTTAGTGGGGAAAAAGTGAATTTGTTATTTGTTAATGGCCTGTTTACCCTTCTTTTCTGTTTAGTGGTTAGTACTATTTCAATTAAAGGTCTGAGATTGGAAAGAAATTGTCAGGCTGTAGCTAAAGAAGTTAAGATTACTTTTAGTCTGTGACTATCATAACTGTTCTTGTCAAATTGATATAATCGTAGAATCTTTGGGTTGAAAGGGACCTTTTAAGGTTATCTAGCCCAACTCCCCTGCAATGAGAAAATTCTGAGACAAGGGCTGGAAAGTACATCGAATTTTACTTAGGGTTTGCTTTGTTTTTTTTCCCCCCTCCCCATCTAGCATGAGTCCATTCTTTGTGATGTCTCTCCTCTTTGGCCTGACTTTCGGTCAAACAGCATCACTTTGTGCTCCTTCTGAGTATATAATCCATGTGGAAAAAAGGGAATGTGCCTACTGCCTGGCCATCAACACCACCATCTGCGCTGGATTTTGCATGACTCGGGTACAAGGCATTATTCTTTTCTGGGCAGTTGTTTCTATAATGGCCATCACTGCAAAACAAGTGCCTGTTCTCACTGGAAAATTGTGTGTAAATGATCCAGGTCTAATAGTGTTTGTCACAGACAGAAAAATTGCACTATCACCATGTTTTCAAGTTAGCTTTTTGCAAAGGTTTGGATGAGAAATGCCAAGCCTCCGCAACTATGGAGTTTATAACATTGGTGGCATAGCAGAGAACTGACTGCTGCTGTCACTGCAGAGCCTCTATAGTCAGTTTGTGGGGTCAGGATAGAACAGGTGAGAAGCAGATTATATTTTGTTGCTCTTATGTAATGTAAATGACTTAGGTAGCTTCTCCTCCCACTACTGTTGTTCTCCACAGCTACTTGTCATATCTCACATGTAGGCATGCCAAACCCTATACTTAAGCTTCACTGTTCAACATAGCATTTTAAGTTCCACCTTGGTCAGCAGGTAGCCAATACAGATTACAAAGCACTGTTAGCACTCTGAGCCAAGCAGATTAGTTAAGACCATAAAAACAAGGTGAACGTATCTATGGGGGTAGAGAGCACATAGATTCAAAATTACAGATCTGAAAAGAAGTATGCTGAAAATATTGGTGCCAGTCTAAGTGTAAAGAGGTTTGCTTTCTGCACGTTTGAAAAATGTCAGAAAAACGTCTCGAATGTCAGTTTGAGAAAATGTCAAAGAAATTCTGACACTCATGTATGCTTCAGTAAAACAATGCATTTCTTTTTTTTTTTTTTCTTTGTAGGACAGCAATGGCAAGAAGCTGCTACTCAAAAGTGCTCTGTCCCAGAACGTGTGCACATATAAAGAGATGTTGTATCAAACAGCACTGATTCCAGGCTGTCCTCATCACACCATTCCTTACTATTCCTACCCTGTGGCTGTGAGCTGCAAGTGTGGTAAATGTAACACTGATTATAGTGACTGTGTTCATGAGAAGGTTAGGACAAACTATTGCACTAAACCACAGAAGCTCTGTAACATGTAAGCTTCCAACAGAATGTGGTCGAAATGTACCTCTCTGCTCACAACTAAACATAAATAAAAGTGTATTTCATAACAGGTTTGCAAAGTGGTGTGCACAAAGCTTTATTCTAAAAAATGTATCACTAGTTACTTCCATTAACTGGATATTCAGTGACATGCACAAAAGCAGAATCATAGGACTGCAGGTTTGTATTTAGAGCCCACCTGTAATTTACTTTGTGTAAATGAGAAATGACTATGTGTATGTATAAGCCTTGGCTCATAAATCCCAGGTATTTTGTGAAGAGATGCCCAGAGACAAAACATTTGATATATCTCAAAATTAAAAAAAGGCAATGCATACTCTTAGTACTGAACATTTTCATTTAGATTTTGACATGTACTTACAGCCTTCATATTCGCAATGGCACTTTTCCATATATGTAATACTAGTTTTTTTGAGAACACCAACTTCAGTGTAGTCAACCAGGACTAAGCACATACAGTTTGCTTATCTACACTATAGATCATCACTGTTGTCCAGACCTGTGTTCATTAGGCACACTTCTTCATGCCTGCACTAGTGGAGTAAGCCTCTCTTTTCTATCTTTTCTACTGAAGTACATTGTTAGTAAAACGTCTCTATGAACACTGAAGAGACGCTTCAAATCTTGCTACTCTCTTCTCCAGAAAGGGAGTGTAATACCATCAAGCTTTAAAATGAAACTTGGAAAAAACCTTCCCACCTTGTGAGAGGCAACCTGAGCTGAGCCCCACCCTGTGTGCTGAACATGCATAGGTGAGAAGTGCAGACCCAGGAAAAAGGAAATAAATGTAAACTAACAAATGTTTCCTTTCCACTGAGATGCCCTCCCTGCACCGCCAAGTGCTATTGTTTCATTACACCTGATGACTCTGTGGCAAGCTGTGACTGTACTAAACCTGAGACCAAGACTGTACTAGACCTGAGACCAAGAGCTAGTTTCCACCTGGTTTAAATGATTACAAAACAAAGGAGAATTGCTTATAGAATCCAGTGAGAGAGTTGCAAAGTTTGTTTCTCACCTCTATTACCTACAACAGGAGTGATAAAATCACAGTTTGATTAAATTGTCCCTGCTCAAGCAAGTGTGATGTCTGCTCATCCAGGAGTACTGTAGATAGGAGAGCAAGGCTACAGTGAAGGCATGAACAGGGCTGACGACAAATAAAATTCTCCATGCTTCCTTGACTGAGGAACAGCACTACCATTCTGCGTACCTTTGCAAATGCAGCCAGGAAAAAAAAAAAAAGTCTATAAATAAATTAAATGGTAGTAAAAGGAGTTTTAGCAATCTGTAACTATAAAAAGTATTTCAGAGGTAAAAAAAAAAATCTCTGTGCACTTTTTTTTTAGATGCACTAAAAGTTCAAAACCCCATTAAATATACAGTAACATGTTAAATCACTACCAAAAGCTTTGTCTCTTCACACCTTCCCAGCCATACATTTTGACTTGTAAAGTGGGTTACTTCATTGTAGCTCTCTTAGTTGTTCAGTGATTGCAAATGTGTCTTCACGAAAAGACACTTACTTTTAAAGTGGAGTATTAAATGGAACAGTTTTACCCAGGGGTTCACATTAGGAAAGAACCATTCATGCTCTTACAGTTATCCAGGCAGAGATTTGCTTTATTTCGGCCAGTAACAGACCCAAACAACCCCTAGAGGAAGATGAAGATCAACTTGTTATGCCCAGCTTGAACCACCAACTATACTCAAAGATTGCCATTGTGCCCATGGAGGATAAACCTGCTGATAACCCTCAGACACCCAGCTGTTTGCATAGATTTTTTCTTTGTCTGTCTGTTTACTTTTGCTTCCAGCAAAACCAGAAGGCAGCAAAAACCAGTGACACACCTACTAACATACTCCTACTTTTGTTGGTATTAACATAAAGTTCCAGTTTTGTGTGGGAGGGACATTGAATACATCTGCTGTACATTATTTGACCTTTTAAATTCTCTTGTGTGTTACTGTAAGCATCAGTATTTCTTCTTGGGAAAAGCCTCATGGTGCTGATAAGTGCCAGTTAGACCTTAAAACTGTTTGTTTATCTTCCCAAGAATTTTGCTTGATTGCTTTTTTATGGAGCAGCATGAGGTGCCATTCCATAGTTAAGCCCAGAGTCAAGCAGGGAACTGTTGTCAAGAGCTCATTTTAAGGGTTGACTGTTAACAGCATCCAGAGTCAACTACATAACCAGTTAGGAAAAATCAATAGGACAGGGTGCTTTTTTTTTTTTTTTTAAATTTTATAATCTCCTATACTATTCTGTGTGCAAACAATGGAAAGTAGATGACAGAAAAAGGAACGGTCCTAAGAGCAGCATATGTTAAGTTTATACAGCATTCCATAGTTAACAGATGAAAAGCATTAGACAGAAAATAAGAAATGTCCAGTCTTGGCAAAATGGCCCTAGGACTCTTGTAAAGTCTTTTAATGGCCTCTGTGTGCACAAACCCAGTTGATAAGAGTGTGCCATTCTTCTGAGCACAGCAGATTTGACGTTACACACTTTAGTTAGCAGTGGGGTGATATTTACAAACTTTCAACCAGGTATTGAACAGCAGACCTTACAGGGTACTGTGATGCTGAAATGAAGCAGAAAGTAACTTCTTTCCTTATGTTTTCTCCTAAAAATCCAGTTCTTGCTCTTTCTCATCCCTCATTAAGGATGATGCTGGAATATTTTATGTTCTTGCCACCATCCATAGCAGTATCTCCATTCACTCATGCAATTTCCTTTGAAAAGTAGCAGTTACTAACCTGTACCTCGCAGAGGTTAGGTACTAGCACTGAAGACATCAGTGATCCACTCCCCACCCTTTCTCATCTCAAGAATTCTCTCTACCCCGCCCTCCCTTCCAGGACCCATGTGCTATGTACAAAAAATGACCTATACTGAATATAGCCCTTAAGCAATCAAAGGTACAACCTGAAACAATGCCAACTGCCACACTTAGACCCTTCAAGTTTTACATAAAATTGTAAAAGTTAATTTTTAGCAGAAACATCAAATAATTAGTATTTAGAAATAGCTACTCAAACCAAACACATACTCTAAATAAATATTAATGATAAATAAATATTCAATTGTCCACTCTTCTAGCATCCTGTAACTGAGTTTTCAGTATCTCCATGGGAAAGGTGAAAATGACCTGGCATGTTTCAGCACCAAGGTCCCACCACCATCTCTTTACAAAGAATAGGACCTTCCTAACATAGAAGGAAAAAAGATTATGAAATGGTAATATTATTCTTC
>NW_010556334.1:257-2689 GCF_000687285.1 Phaethon lepturus | reverse complement strand
CAGGAATCATCAAAACAAAATAATCCAGTTTGCCACGCTTGTTGCATGTAACCTTATTCCCATGTACAGGAGGAAAGTCTAAATGGTAATTTCAGACTACTGATATATTCATTACTCAGCTCTAATCCTACACTGTATTGCATCAGTTACAACCATGGCAGCACCTGTTTGTGCCACTACCAGCTATTAAACAGGTTAATTAATCCCAACTCTATTCAAAGCATGGGAAAGAAATAAATTAGTCTGGAAACATCTTTTCTGACCAACAAGATGAGTTTTTAACCTGATTACCAAAGTTTACTCAGATTGAAATGCAAAGCATATAATGACAGACAAGAAATTGTCAATATGTGGCAAACTATCAGATTCCTAGTTAATACTAAATACTGTGTTGTAAACTCTTTACTGCTCATTTTTATGGAATTCTACTAACTTCCATTTTTAAATTAAACATTACGTTCAGAAAGGCCATTAAGGTGAATCACAGTACTTAAAACAATTTAATCAAGCTGAAATTCAAAACTCTGACATATACAAAACATGAATGATCTAGAAAATTAGAAATGTTCCCATCCCTGGCAAAGAAGTGTCTGAAATTGTAATCTCCTGTCAGTTTGACTGCATTCTCGTGAGTTATCAGGGTCAGATTAACTGCAACACTTAAAAATACTGCAAGGTATATTTTTTCTGTTTATGCAAATTCATTTTTAGAAATATGACTGTAGGTCCCAAGAAATTAGATATTCCATTCATACTTTGCTTAAAATAGTAAATAAGGGGACCAGAATTCACAGAATACAACTATGAAATTTAATTTTCTTAGAAAAATCTGGCTTTCAATTTTGCAGTTTTCATGAATGTTCCAGGAATGTGATACTCTATTCCAAACACCCTCATTTTATTTCAAATGCAGCAAAGCCTCTGTGAAAGACTAAGGGAATCTGCTAGGTGCCCTCCTTGAGCATGGGGATTGGACCAGATGACCTCCAGAGGTTCCTTCAAACCTCAACCATTCTGTGATAATAGCAAAAAAGCTTTGTCCAGGACAACTATAATAATAAGGTGACAGCATTTGCATGCTTCTCATGGATCCTACACAAGGCATGAACTCTAATTGTCATATGTATAATTTGGTGATAAACACCTTTGCAGGCAAGGTTTGAAAATTTAAATTCTCAAAAAATACCATTTAAAATTAATAGAAAACCCAGAGGATTTTGCAGAAACAGTAGGAGTCCTACTTCTGTAAGATACGTCCTTTACACCTATGGTTTAAACAATCCAGCTATGGCTAGAGATCTGCGAGACTACTTCTATGACTTTTGGACCAAGAGAGGTTAGTTTCAATTAAGTTAGGAAAGACTTTCTGGCTGAGAAAGTCTGGTATTCCCCAGCCCCTAACACAACTGTAAAAACAGTGTAGCGACAGCATGCAAAAGAGCTGTAGACTCCCAAGTTCACAGCAAATGGCTGCAACATGAATTGCTACTCCCTAGTTTGTGAAGAGCATGGAGAAATGATAGGAAAAAAATGGGAAGTAGGTATTTGCCCAACAAAGCAGCAATTATGTTACCTAGTAAATGGCAAAGAAACAAAATCTTCAGCTTTAAGGTCAGACAGTGCCTTCTCAAGATGCCGGAGCCTTTAAAAAGAGTATTTAGCACAGGAAAATTTAAGTCAGTTTACTATTAAGCAGCACTTGCACTTAGCAAAATGAAGAAGGGAACTAGGCCTTCTTACAGTAATAAGCAACACTGCAAAATTATTATAATGCTCCCTTATGGCTGGGACTGACAGATTTGTCTTCAGTATGAACACAGGCAGGCAAAAACTAGCAGTCTACTTTTTATGGTTAACACATATGCAAAATCACAGAGAAGAAAATAACCAATGTGATTTCTTTTACACTTAAATCAAGACATTTAGGTTATGTTAATGCATCTATTTAAAGATACATTTACATGCCCTCGGAGCAGTTTGTCCCTTTGGTCTTTCAGCAGTATTTGTGTTCAACTTTAAGATCCTCAGGTGCGGTGATAGCAATCTATTGAGGTGATGATTCCTTAGAGTCAGTTGTTTGCTTACATTTAATTTATCATAAGATGCCTTTTTACATAACTAAGCCATGGATTTGCAGACAATCCTAACATCCTTACCTCTTCTCAACAGCTTAATAACATAGAAGTATGGGAGCACAGAACACAAAGTAGACTTGCAGGGGGCTTGGTCGATCAGAATCCACGCTGAGGCAAATTTGTCCTTTAAATATCATCGGCCTCCTCTTCAGTACTGATACTATTCTCACATTAGTTAGGCCTCTCTTATCTGGGAGGGGCTTGAAAACTGGGACATCCTCTCACTCCAGCTTCTGTGCTGCTAACCAGCTTACAGCCAAGAGCTTGCACTTCATGGGACCACTACCACGCATAACA
>NW_010556334.1:0-226 GCF_000687285.1 Phaethon lepturus | reverse complement strand
CCGGGGGCCCCCGGGAGCCAGCCCAGCCGCTCCCCACCAACTCTGCCAGCAGCTGGTCCCTCGCGGCCCAGCGCAGAAAGCTTGTAATGCAGGTGCTCAGCAGTAGCCATGCTGCGGTCGATTTTGAGAAGCACAATTCCAAATGAATTCATATGTCTGAAATTGGGTAATGAGAATGCAACTGCATAGCCCTCAGCTTCCCTCCGGTTCAGCCGGAGAGGAAAAA
>NW_010556333.1:2967-3657 GCF_000687285.1 Phaethon lepturus | reverse complement strand
GGATGATCTCGGCAGGGAAAGGAAAGGCCGGGTTGTCTTTGGGGTCAATAAATTTGGGAGCTTCTAGAGGATTTAGCGATCGGGATCTGTCTCCGGGGATCTGTAACCAGGAGAGTGCGTTTTGTGCTACGAAATACTGACACCTTTCTCTAATGCTCTTTTGTGAGAAAATGTCGGTGGTGTTGCAGGACCCGCAGCACGGCAGCAAGCGGAACGCTGCCTGCAGAGCCTCGAAGAGGAGCTGGTGAACCTCCTCAGCTGCCAGCGGCCCTGCTCCTGGAGGGAGGCATAGGCCCCTGCCCTGCACTCGCTGGGCTGCGGGCCCTGTCTGCTTGGACACCCTCCTGTTGGGATTGCAGGCAGCTGCTTGCTCTTCAGGGGCTGCCCAGGTCTGCTTGGCTTCTCCAGCCTAAGCGCTCAGGATGCTGTTCTGCAGCTGGACCAGCACGCAGGGCAGCTGCAGCCCCAGGGTGCAGGGGAGGACTCATCAGCTGCTCTACGTGCTCAGAGGCAACAGAAGCAACACTGCTGGGACGCGTTGGCATGTGGCTGGCGATGCACCTGGAGGGAGCCCCGTCCCAGAAAAGGAAAGATGCAGTGACAGTCCTCACACTTCTCTGCCGACGCTGTGCAAAAGATGTTTGTGCCCTGGGATGTCTGGTGTTGGTGCAGGAATGAAGCAGGGCTGGC
>NW_010556333.1:246-2954 GCF_000687285.1 Phaethon lepturus | reverse complement strand
TGCAGCAGTGCTCCCCGCCTCCGGTCTGTCCATGCGACCTGAGAAAATTGCTCTCCTTGCAAACTGTGAAGAGGAAAAGGAGTTTGTTTTTGTGGTCTCCACACCAGCATGTGACCCTGGTCTAGGGAGGACCGCACCTCCCAGAGCAGCAGCCACCCTCTGTCTGCTCTTCCAACAGCCTCTGGAGCTGCCCAGGGCCTGGCAGCCAGGCTGCGTCTCGCAAATCAGTGTTTATCTCCACATCCCGGCTGCTATTTCATGGAGCTGGTTCAAGTTGTTACAGGGGCAGAGAGGCTGAAGTGCTGGCGGGAGGGAATGGGTCTAAATCTTCTATTCCCTTGAAGGAATGTTCATGTCAGTAAGCTGATTTTGCTAGGGCTGGCTCTGCAGTTACTGTCCCTAACACTCAAGTCTAGTGTGGTTGTCCTTTGGAGCTGAAGATGGTCTTGTGCCTGTCCCCGATTCAGCTTTCACAGTGTGCTGTCCTCTGGAGAGAGCAGAGAGACGAGAAGATGCACCATGATAAAACGTGTGTTGTCTTGGCTAAGGTCTACCAGATTAGACAGTCTTCTTGGGCTTCGTGCTCAAGCCTTTGCTGCTCTGTCAGTTCTCAGCTGCCCCAGGAGCAGGATAGCTGGCGTGACGGGGGTACCAGCTTTGCGGCTGGCGTCAGGGAAGGGAAGCAAGTGTCTGGGTACGGCTTTCCCAGTGAAAGGGAGATGAAAAAACCCAATGGGAACTCAGTGGAAACTTGCTCTCAGAGCCTTGTGTATTGTGGAGCGTACATTGGTTTGTCCAGCACAAACACACCTTGAGGACTGGTTCAGCACAGTCCAGAAACTCGGCGGCCTTGCAGACAGCTATGGTAACGTCCTGCGCTCTCTGGCCTCAGCGGTTGGAGCAAGGGCTGCTGCAGCTTCCTTGCCAGCCTGAAATCCATGTTGGACATGGGATTGGAATGGCACCACCGCCTTGTTAACATACCCGGTGGAAAAACAGCTCCTCCCTGGAGTGTCTGGGAGTGTGGGAAGCTGTGGATGTGCTGAGGGCACACTCCCTGATGCGTGAGATGGACAGCCAGCCTGTCAGGTCACTGGATGTGTCTGCAGTGATGGCTCTGACCTCGTGTACTCACAACATGTCTCTTCCAGCCACCTCCCACTCCCTCGGCCTTCTTGTCAGGCTGCCTTGTGGCTGCTGTCCCGCGGCAGCGGCAGTGCAGATGCTGCAGTCTTGGTTTGAAAGCCGGGCAGCCCCCAAAGCGTTGGAATGCTCTTGGCTGTGATCTGCTTGCAGAAAGCAAGCCACTGCAGCTGCAGGAGAGCATGCGTGTCCCTTTCTGGGAGCACAGCACTGGTGACAAGCGGGGGCTCTGGATCTGGAAGACCAGGTTATATGGTGACTTGCCTTCAGCTCAGTGGGTGATGCTGCTGAGCAGCCCGGCTCTGCCTGGCTGCCCCTGCCCTGGAGGCTCCTTGTGCTGGTGCAGCTGGGCACTTACCCAAGTATAGCTCCATGGGAAGTAGAGTGAAACCCCAGCAGCTTTCAAGCAGGAGCAGTCAACACCATGTTTGATCACATGTCTGAGTGTGGAAATCAAAGCGAATCCTGGACCCAGGCCTAAGTGACAGTGTGAGACTGTTGCAGGTCTTACCCTGAAACCATTCCCCTCCCTCTTGTTCACCCCGCCACTGTGGTCTCTCCCTGGGGTGCTCCCAGCTGCCCCCTTCGATGCCCAGGCACGGGCTGTTTTGGGAAAGACGTCCGTGCCCTAGGAAGGGGGGGTCTGTGTCCTGGCGGAGCCACCACATGCCTGACAGTGTACCCGCACAGATGGCGGTGGCCTCCTTGGCCTCCAGGGTTGGGGATGCTCCATATTGCTCAGCTGAGCTCCCCCAGCTCAGGACTCACCCTGCCTTGGGGACCCTTCGCCCTCACTGGGGCTCTACCCTCTCATCCATTACCCTTCCTAACAAGCACTTACTGTGAGTTTTGTCTTACTTTTGTCTCACTCTGTCTTCCAAGTATGGTGTTAATGCCTTTTTCCTGGAAGAGACAGTAACTCCTTAACCTAAAGTCTCCCCCCCCCCAGTAAAATTTTTAAATTATTTCATCATTTCTTTTTTTGGCTGAAGTAAGGAGAGCTTCTTGAGGAAAGTGCTTTTTACCAATGATACTTAGAGCTGCTTTTATGCACTCTCTAACCCATAATCACCTCACAAAGGAGGGATGTCAGGCCTGGGCACAATGCCACCTCACTGCAGCTGGCTGGTTATGGGGTGCTGTGCTCACCTAGCTGGCTCCCCGCACCTTCCAAACCCACGCATCTGCCCTCCATGGTGGTCACAGGGGGCTGCTTGTCCCTCATCCCTTCAGCCTTCCTCCCCAGCCCCACCTCGTGAACAGGAACCGTCCTTCAGGCTGTGGATGAAGCAAGGTAGCATCCTCAGGAGTCACTGCCAACCTGGGCAAGCAAACCTGAATGCTGTCATTGGGGCAAGAAAGGAGAAATACCTCTTTTCTGAGGTGGCGATGGGTGTACAGAGGTCTGAAGGAGTGACCGTCTGGGCGTGCATCACTCCACACCAAGCAAAGTGCTTTACGTTGGCACAAGCAGCCCTTTCTCGTTCGGCACCTCCGGGCGTCAATACAGCGTGCTGTGTGTACACCCTAAAGGAGACCGACAGCAGTGCAGCGTAGCGGTGAGA
>NW_010556333.1:0-215 GCF_000687285.1 Phaethon lepturus | reverse complement strand
TGAGGCTGCCAGTTGTAGCATCCGTGCTAAAACTCTGAGGCACGAGGCGGTGAATGTTGCTCTCCAAGATAGACTGTTGTACCTCATCAAAAAGTATTTGAGAACTACAGCCTTTACTCATCCTTGCAAGAAGAAAATTCAGTGCCTTCACCGCTGAAACGCCGAGTGCCGCCCGCGTGCAGCGCGGCCCCCTCCGCGGGGGCGGCGGGGAAAGC
>NW_010556332.1:0-944 GCF_000687285.1 Phaethon lepturus | reverse complement strand
GGCTCATGACGGGCCGTCCCGGGGAAGGCCCGAGCGCGGGGGGAATGTGGTGGCTGCGGCTGCATGCGGGAGGAAGCAGAGGCCTCCATCAGACCTGCCAAAGGGTCTCAGAGAGCGCAATGGGGTGCTGTCCCCATTACGGATAGGAACCCTTTTGTGCTCCGGTGGCTGACATCCCCCGCCGTAAAACGGCCGCAGTGACCAGGCCTCCAGTGAAACAGAAGCCCAGCTAAAAAGGGGTGCTTGTTTGGTTGGAGAAGCATGACCTCTTGGGGAGAGCTTCCTCCAAGGTCTCGGTTTTTTAAGAAACGGCTTCTTATCACCACGGGCACGTCTTTTCTCACTTCAGAAACAGCTTTATTAACCCCTTTTAAAAAACGTAAAGGAACCACCGCAGACAGATGGGTGCTGGAAGGGTTCCCTGGGTGTCTTCTTGTCCCAGCCCTGTGCTCAAGATGGGTGACATAGAGCAGGTGGCTCAGGACCATGTTGACAAGTCATCTGAGTACCTGCAAAGGCGGGGCCCCCCCAAATTCTTCCCTTCCGGTGCTGTGCAGCTCGCTGTTCCAGAGGGCCCTGGGGCCACTTCTGCAGAGCTGCTTTGGCACGTGCCCGGCTTTGGGAGGCAGAGGAGCTGGGCTACTGAGGGACCAGGCGCAGCTGGGGTGCGGAGGTGCCAGCAGGAGGGCCCGGCAGGGACACGGCTCTCACGGCCCTTGAGTGAGCAGGTCTTCAGCACCCGCAGCCCGGCTGCCTGTCAGGGGGCTTGGGCCGGCCTGCCCCGGCGCTGGGAAGGCTCCCGATGTTTATGGGTCTCTGCTTTCGGGGAGCCCAAAGGGCAGTGGTCGCACCAGCACCACCAGGCCGATGCGCAGGTAGGGCCCATCGGCGGGGCTGGCTGGGCGCTCCCCCGCAGCCTGCTGGGCTGGGGCGTTGGAGGGCCC